>NC_061522.1:21840000-21890000 GCF_022379125.1 Scophthalmus maximus
GGGGAGGTGCGGTGAGGCTTTTTGAGGATTAGGTTGAGAATTTTTTACGCTATCTTACAGAGGAGGAAGGAGGTGGTGGTGGTGGTATATCGACTCCTTGGAGCAATTTACCTCAAACGGCTCCAACACAGCTAATCCGCTCTTAAAGGAGCCTAATCCAACAGTCTTGTACCTGATACCGGGAAAAGAGAGTGGCAGAAGGAAGACAGGAAAACTGAGAGAAAAAGGTGGGAGGGTGTGGAAGAAGCATTCATACAGATGGAGAGAGGGACATTCTGTATCCTCCAAACAGAATCAAATTTGTGATTAAATGACAGTGCCGAATTCCTGTTGATTTCCACAGTGTAGACCCTTACCTGCAATTCATGAGTGTCTGTTAGTAGGAATTCTTTTTTACCTAAGTGCTTTGGGTTTTTTGGTTACAACTTGACGACCAGCGGTGAATGTAAAATTTGTATACACTTACAGCCAGTACTAGATCCCACCTAAAGTCCTCGGCCTTTTTAGTCATTGCTGCTTCTTATTTGTAGTATTTTCCGTAACCAAGCAACAAACTGCAGAGTAGACAGTCTTTTTCCTGTTTACACCTGCACACACATGCCCAGTGTACGTGAATTGTGTGTGTTTTCAGGTGTGTTGGTATGGACGTGTTTGTATGGACAGGCATTACTTCTGATACAGAGCTTAAACACTTGTGTGGACGGAGATTGTCTTTTAAAACACAAAATTAAAAGTACCTATTTGCATGGATGTAGCCTGAAAGTGACTATCTCATTAAACAGGAACTCTGTTGGGAACTCTTTTTTTTTCTTTTAAACTATACTGTTCTGTAATAGTGTTCTGTGTACTGTTCTTGCAAGATTAGAGCATTGCTAAGCAAAACTAAGTAATAATAGGGCAATTACTACTGTTTCATTCATAACAATTTTCTTTTTAACCGTAGAAAGAAGAACGAAGGCCATGAGAAAATGCTGTACAAGGTCTCTGTCTGCCTGGTTGCATGGTCGAGGTGTTTGTCTGTATAAACCAAAATGCTTGTCAGATTTTTGTCAGTTTTTGTTCAGACAATACTGTGGATTTCTTTGAGGCAAAACTATGTCTGAAAGTGTGCCCCACATTGCAGCCCCCCACTTTCCTGCTTTTCTATATTATTTTTTGAATCTCTATATACTTTTTCTTTTAGGGAATACTCAAAAGTCTACATTATTATTCTTAATGTACCTGAAAGCACCAGAGCAGTGAGCATAAAGGAGAAATGGGATTTGCATAGCGCTGTGTTGCACTGCCCTACTGTTCCATCAACTTTCTCCATTTCTGTTATATGTTGGTAACACCACATCCTTTAGAAACACATGGTGATGAAGAGACTAGCTGCAGGGCTAGCAGGGGAGCTGCTGTAGCTGGAGCGCAAATGGCTAACATACTAGCAAGCCTTCCCAACTAGCACCTAAGCTTATTAGCTCCAAAGCCAATGGGAAATGTTTCATCTGTCAGAACAATACACTGTATATATAAATGGAGGAAGTCACTGTGTCCAGAAAATGAAGCCAATACAGAAGTGCCTGAAGCCTGTATTCTCTGGAATCACCAGCAGAGGGCGGCTCAATGGTTACAAAAGTTTATGACAAAATGACTCTACTTCTCACTTGATTTATAATGTCAAAAAACATTTTCCTGAAGAGCTTATTTTTCAATCTCTCAATTCTTCTCTAATGCTGCATGATGTTCATTTTGTAAATTGTGGTCTCATTTGAAGTTAAATAGATGATAAAGCACCGTATATATTTGAGTTTGAATACAGCGTGATTGACTGCTGGTCTGTCCAATCAGTGCATGGTTGCAAGTGTGGGTGGTCACGCAAGGTACGGTCGAATTGTCTAATAGGCTTAGGAAGTTTCCTTAATCTTCAAGTGACCCGGAAGTATTTGATCAGCAGCCATGATAAGAGCTGTTCGGATTCTCTAAATGCATAGGAAAGGAGCTTCAAGTCTTCCTTTCCTATCTCCTTTAGCATAGGGTACACTGGACTTTCCTATGCGAAAGCTAAGGAGATATAAAGGCCCCACAATTAATTGCAGCAGCATGTCATCCTGTAAGTTACCCTTGCAAATGAAGCATTTACATCTGATGTCACATGATGGTAAAACACTGAAACATGCTTGATGTTGCCACTGTGTTTTTTGTAGTCCATCTTCGGTAACTTGTAGTTTTACCACGACAGACGCACGTCAGTAACATCCGCCGTCGCATGATGACGTAGTATAGTGAAGTCGGATTCTATCAAAGTCCTCTGAGTTGCCTTTATACATTTCCTTGACCTCATGACGTTTTTCACTGAGGTCAAGAAATAGTAGATAGGGAATAGTAGATACGAAGGACAATTCGACCGCACCCTTAGTGTACGAGCTCTCAATCAGACCCACCCCAACTTCTATGTCTTGTTGCAAAAAACCCAAGATGGCGCTGGTCAAAATGCTCAACTCAAGGCTTCAAAACAGCAGCTTACCAACCAATGGGTGACGTCACGATGAGTTGCCACTTGATCAGAACATTTTTATGATACACTATTTGTATCTCTGTTGTTTTTAGCTATAAAATTTTAGAGATCTTAGTCATCCCACACCTTATCAGTGTAACAAGTTAAGCAAATGTTCGCAGCACCTCAGCTAGCAGCCCCTCTGCGTTCTGTGTCCACCAAACAGCATCAGAGAATCACTGATTTTTTTTTTTACATGAAACTGCTTTATTCAGTGTTTTCATCAGATTTAACCACCGGCTCCATTTGTTAGGGAGGAGGAGTAGACCTCTGTGGATTAAAAAATGGTGAAACGGAGGGAATGGATGAGCTGAGTGGCAAGGAGGAATTATGAGTCATATGTTAGTATGGCCATATGGCATGGAGAAGTGGGCTGCACTGGAAAAGAAAAAAAAGATAATGAGAACATGCAAGACATGGTTTTAAAAGGCAGAGAAGGTAGAGAGAGATGGAAACCATTCACAACATGACAGGGATCATGTGACACTTGAAAAAGTGACAGAGATAGAGAAAGTGAGAGCAGCCTCCAAACAGTTGTCCAAATTGATGACTAATCATTGAGGAGATGGAGACAGAGAGGGAGCTCTGGTCTCTTATTAGAGCTGAGACGAGCCCATACACACACAGACACACACACACACACACACACAAACACACAAACACACACACACACACACACATACTCATACACACTTAGCTTTCTCTCCATTTCTAGAGATTTGTTTTGTGGTGTTGGGAATGAGAAGCTGTTTCCATACATTTTTTTTTATTTCTCCCTTTTTTGTGCTCTCCCGACACACATCTTTTCCCTTCCCTCTCAATGCCTCCCCCCTCTGCATCCCACTCCCAGGTAGTTTCCCCCACCCATATATCGCAACCCGTTCCCTCTCCCCTTCTCCTCTCACCTGACAGCCACATGCTGTTTCCGCCCTCTTTCTCCCTCCATCTTTCTTCTCTGTCCACCAGCTCCTCTCCCTCTCCTGTGTTCTGTGTATTTTAAAGAAAAATGAAGCCAAATTAATTTGAACCCCAAGAAGGTGATTGATGGTTGCGCAAAGCTCCCTTTCTCTCTCTTTGCTTTTTTCCTCGTCTTAATTCCAACAATCCCTACCTCCCTCTCCTCTCTCCCACTGGCACTGTGGCTCCCTCTCATTCAAACACGCACACACCACACACACAGGTTGTATAGTTTGATTAATTATTTGGGTGCACAGAATACAGCTATGCTCATGTAAATCATTTAATGTACCGGGGTTTTTGCTAGACCATGTACAGTGATTTCAGATGCTTCTGATAATAAAAAGCATGCTTAGTTGGTTAAAGTAATGATCTGCAGCATTTGTGCATACATAAATGTTCATTTTGCGCCCCCATTGACTCAACACAGTAGTCATTCAATGCATGTACAGCATATTAAAGTGGCAATACCCAACATGGATGAACTGAACAGGCAAGAGTGCCACCAACAGATGGTTCTTCATGAAAATACCCAAGCAAGAAAAGACATTACAGCCCTGGCTGGGCCTTAGACTGTATATACAGTAAAAATGGAAGTAGTCCTGGGTCTGGAAAGTGAAGCCAATTTGGAAGCGCCTGAAATCTGTATTCTCTACCAGCAAAGGGCAAATCCTCTGGTTGCAAAAATAAGTCTGTTTCTTTTGTCATTGATGTGTAATAATGGCTATTATATTCTGTTTTAATTACACAGATCAGTGTGCAAAAAAGATTTCTATTTTCTTCCTAGTTTTCTAAGTTATCTATTCACCATTTAAATGATCAATTTCACTCATTTATTTACAACCACCGGTGATTAATAAATGGCTATGTTGGCCTGTATGACCAGGCTAATGTTTTAGCATACTCTATCCACTGTTTGTAATCCTGCCATTGCCCGCAAACACATCTTCTGTCTGTGTGTGTGCCGTACCCCTCCTTGGGTTTGCACGTGTGACTGTACAGGAGCCATCTGTCAGCCGGCATGACGGCTGCAGTGGAGGGAGGCACTGTTATCAAGCATGGCACAGGACACCTATCAGTGGTCCTATTGTCACATCCGCCATGATAAGACACAGAAAGAGAGAGAGAGGGAAAGATGGATCATTTAAAGATGGAAGAAGTGGAGGGGGACGTTAAAGATCACTGACACTGACTGTCTGCACAAACAGGGGCTACAATTTACAAAAACAACAGTTCAGTTCATTTTTCGCAGCATTGGTACTGATGAATTGGGATATAAGGGATGAAGACATAATAATACACTTGCAATATAATGCAACTCAATCTGTCACATAGCAAAGTTTTTGTTGATATAGCGTCAAAAACAAGTGTATACCGGTGTGACTATTTGGTTGTACAGTGTATTACAGTCAGATGATACTTACTACATACCAGTGGTGTGTGCGCGCATGCGAGTAACTTTACTGTGTGTACTTGTTTTAGCTCCCCCCGTCTGTGGTTTGTCAGCCTTATATCATTATTTTACAAGTTTCCCAACGTCGCATCCAGTTGCACAAATAAACACACACATCCTTTACCAGGAAAGACACATTCATACACACCCACACATTAAAACTTCAGGGGGTGACACACACACCCTTACACACTTACACACATGGCAGTGAAGCAGCCACAACGACCCACAGATAATTCTATTTGGAGACAGAGTTTCAATTTGATGACACTGAGTGTCAGTCTCACATGCTTCATCTTGCTCTTTGCTGCTTTTTGCAACCGCAAAATCCAATTGCCGTGTGTGCGCGCGTGCGTGAGTTTTAAATGTGTTTGTAGTTTGTCCTGAGCTCTGCACGTTTTGACAATTAGAAATAGTTAACCAAACCTCTTCATATTTGCTAACAATTCAACATTTGGTTTTAGTGGCTCATGAAACCATAAATGACCAAATAATGACAACTGCCAACCTGCTGTTGATTGCCTCCCCCACCCTGTCAGGTTGCAATTTACATCCATGTCGTCCAGACTCATATATGTTACGAAGATATCATCATTAATTCAACTAATGAGCTCTTTCACAGGTGAAGCTATCGGTGCACAGTTTTTGAATCTTGTTTTGAATCTTTAGAAGCTTTGAGATGATAGCTTGGGCATTGATGTTCCTAAGTGAAACCCTATCATGAATGATCACATTCTATAGGAAGTTGTCTTTTTAGACTTTAAAACTTTTGTATTAGATACTTGGTTATTTCTGTATATGTTCTCATATGCAAAATCAATAGTGTACCACAACTTCATAAAAGCAAATAATGTGTTTGTAATTAGTTTATCAGTAATATAAGCATGTCATTCTGCTGTATGAAATTCTAATTTGAATTATTGTAGGTTCTTTGTCGGAATATATCTCAGATGCTCAGCTTTCTACAATCAAGGCAGAAATGTGTTTTCGTGGTGTTACCTTAGTTTGTGCTTCAGCATGGAGCTGAGGAGAGGCTGTGTTCAGGTGTGTAAACAGCTTTGCCAGGTGTGCTGTCACATCATTTAGCTCTACCTGTGAGTTGGTATAAAGAAGCACGTGCCCTGTCTGAAATCTCACCTTCCCCATATATCTTCTGACCTTCTTCCCTCGTCCAACATCATTTTGTTGAAGGTAAGCACAGAAACGCATTCAGTCTTTCTCCTCATCCCTCCCCGTCTCCATTTGTGCTCCTCCTTCTTCTTCTATTCCTCCCTCCCTCCACACCAATGTCCCTTATTGTAGATTTTGCGCAAGAAGGCAGAAAATCTGCTTACCCTACACACAGGGATGTCTGCCAGTCTCACACAAAGTTCAAACTGCTTGGGAAAGCACAGCTTTACCTGCACCATCAACAGCAAACCAGTGTGTGTGTGTGTGTGCGTGTGTGTACTGTATGTGTGTGTTTGTGTGTGTGTGTGTACTGTATGTGTGTGTGTGTGTGTGTGTGTGTGTGTGTGTGTGTGTGTGTGTGTGTGTGTGTGTGTGTGTGTGTGTGTGTGTGTGTACTGTATGTGTGTGTGTGTGTGTGTGTGTGTGTACTGTATGTGCGTGCTTATACTCTTGTGAGTACAGTAAACAATACATGTACATATTTATGTTTGTGGCTCTGTCTCTATGTTTGCTATAGGACAGGTTTCTTCTGCCTTGAGGGTCAGGTGACACCTTCATGCCGTTATATAAGGTGGTGCTAAGTCATGTCGCATGCTTTTTGATTTATTCTGCACTGTTGAGTGCAAGAGAGAACAAGTCTTGATTTTATGCTGGACGGCAGTGTAAAGTAGCATGACCTCAGAACCAGTATGAAATAAATTAAATTAAAAGTAAACAAGGCTTACACAGTGAGTGTATTTTGATGAGGCAATATTGATGTGGAGAAAGCTTTACAAGTCTTTTGAGGCATATTTTCGTTAATTACATATTCTATGCGTCACTTTATTTTGGTCAAATTGATCAATCAGGCGGCAGATTAGTATGAGTTGGCACAAGTTTCAGTAGACTAATAACAGCAGAATATACTGCCACACTTCCTCAAATAATATCACGGTGTAGTGCAGCGAATCCCCTCAGCAGTGGAGATCGTATTCTGTCATTGTTAGCAGTGAGAATCCTGCATGTCGGCGTATCGACGACAGCGGACACCCTGACAGCTCGCACATCCCCTGGTGGTCCCGGGATCAACACCTCTGACAGCGGCTGTGACACCGTTATAAATGATCCACGTGAGCTGAACTGCAGAGCAGGAGGGATGATGCAGACTGTAGACAAATGCACACTGTCCCGCATCACAGCTGAATGTGCTTTTATATTCAATCAGGAGAGTCATGTTAACCTGAGCCCATGATCCTGCCGGACAATAAAACTGCAAGGACAAAATGCATATGTGTCCATTTTATCTAGAGAAAATACAATAATACAACTAGCTCTCTAATGGTTTAAAATGAACTCATTAGACTTGTTTGGTTTCCATCCTGCTCCGATGAACAACTATTGTTGAAATGATGATCATGAACTCTGACGTTCCTTGCTCTCTGAGTGCATAGTGTGGTGTGAAAGAGGCTTGCAGGTTGTGCAACATAATCATGTAGTAGATTCCTACTCAGGTGACAAAACAGCAATCACAAAGAACACTATCATACTTCATGCTAAGTATCTGTTTTTTGTTTGTGTTTGCTTGCTTGCATGTCTGCGTGCGTGAGTGTGTGTGTGTTGAGCTGGATTTTTTGTAAAGTAGCTTGCAAATATTGATAGTCCCTGGTTGTTGTTTTTTGGGCCCGTCTGTCCTGGCTCTCTCCCTCTCTCCACTAAAACGAAAATGCCTTGTTTGCCCCATAATGCAGCTACCGTCAACAGCTTCAGGATGAAAACGCATGTATGATCCGGCCCTACTCTGCCTCCGATTGTTCAGTTTTTGTTGCCTCCCATGGCTCAGTTGGCTAGTTCCCACTTCCCTCGGCCAACCCGGTAAAAAACCCTAACCCTAACCCATGCCAGCAGCTAACCAGGCCTTACATTATGATGATGTTCTTTCTCTGGTTGATAGTGGAGAAGCTGACATATTATAATTCCAGAAATGCTAAATACCTACATTACACCCTTTAATACACTTAGGTGGCTAATCCACATCAGCACAGTCCACTGCTGTAGCGTGGTTCTGCCAGCCTGCATTGTAGGACAGTAATAGACCACAGATCATGCTGACAGTATCATTCAGAGGACTATTTTTGGGCATTAGAGGTTGTATGTTTCTGTTTTGAGAACGACAACACACACACACACAAACACACACACACACACACACACACACACACACACAAACACAAACGCAAACACGAACATGAACAAGCTACCCATCAGTCTTCACTAACTGTTTGACACCTTGGCTCTTGGCTGACTGCTATTTTGTGTCACACACAAGGGCATTTTGGTCTCTTTTGGCTGGTTTTGGAAACAGTCACACACACACACAAGCATGTATCACAATGTCCTCCTTAAAGACCTGAAATAGAAATGAAATCCTGAAGTGTCATACACACACACACAAACAGAAACACAATCACAAACACACACACAAACAGAAACACAATCACAAACACACACACACACACACACACACACACACACACACACACACACAGGTAAATGGGGAAGTAGACACCAACACCAAATTTGATCTCAAGTCCAGTAACCACAAAATATTGCAAAACTTACGGACCTTATCCGTGTTTCCTTGCCTTGCCCAACCCCTGAGGATGGCCATTAATCAACACACCAGGAGCATTAGCTTGTTTTATGTGGGGGTCTTCACAGCAGCATGATAGGTGACATACCTGCCCGCCACAATGATTTAAATTAGCCTTTTTCCAACACAGGACATTTTCCCAGAACAAATTACCTTTTTTTTCAAGAACTAAGGAACCTTTGTCTTTTTCCTAAATAGCCAGGTCTTATTTTTTGTGTCGCTGATTGCTGAATGTAGATGGGAAGAATAAATCATTCCAGTATGTGTGTGTCTCACGGTTATTCCAGAGTCACTGCTCATCGGACCAGTGGTTTGCCACTAGCACATCTATTTGTTTTCCTACTCCATTTCATCTTGACATGGACGGCAGCTGTGTGTGTGTGTGTGTGTGTGTGTGTGTGTGTGTGTGTGTGTGTGTGTGTGTGTGTGTGTGTGTGTGTGTGTGTGTGTGTGTGTGTGTGTGTGTGTGTGTGTGTGTGTGTGTGTGTGTGTGTGTGTGTGTGTGTGTGTGTGTGTGTGTGTGTGTGTTTCAAAAGGCAGACTGGTATATGTTTCTCCGTCTTTTGTGGAAAGCAATCTCCCAGGTTGAGCTCGTAAATCAAGGTGGGGGATGGAAATGGGGATGAAGAGTGTGAGTGCGTGTGAATATGTGACTCTTTCACCAAGCTCATACCTGTCGTTAGTGGATGGGTGGTGATGGTGGTGGTGGGGGGGTGCGCATCTCCTCAGATGTCGCGTTTGCTTTGCTCGACGTAGACATAGTGTCAGCCTCTTTGTCCATGACATGTCTCTCTCTTTCCACCGTGTGGCCTCCCGTTTCCTCCTCATGGCGGGATTAGGCCGCAGGGCACCACAGTCAAAATGAATTGTGATTTAGGAAACTAATAAGCTGTAATGGACAATGTGCCCTCAGAGGTAATGGTAATGCATTCCTTCATAAGACAAACTCCTCCCAATTCCCATTACCGTGTGTGTGTGTGTGTGTGTGTGTGTGTGTGTGTGTGTGTGTGTGTGTGTGTGTGTGTGTGTGTAGGAGAGCAACAATGTCTGGATTAGTTGATTACGCGCTCAGTGAGGTGACCCGTCCATCCTCGTCCCCCTCCTGTCCTGTTGACTTTGTATCTCAGATATGAAAACAAACCATTTGACATTTGAGGCGAGCAGACACTTGATGATGTATAAATCTGTGACTAAATTGTTAATGCCTCGAAATCTGCCAGCAACTAGTTGGATGGGAATCATCCGTGTCTTGTTCCGAGAGCGATAGCTCACTGGAGTGAAGTTAGCATAGCTTAGTAGCCTTAATCACATTCTCCCTCTTGAGTCCAATTTATAGTTTACATATCCATGTGGACGCAAGAGTCTGGTGGATGTAATTTCATCATCTGCCCATGACCTTATTAGAAAACCTGGGTAAACACCCCTGTATGCCCACTCAAATGTATAGTATGCACGATCTGTTCCAAAATTGAATGGGTTCCTACTTGGGTCTTGCTCCACCTCTCCACAATATTTCATGGTAATGAGTTCAGTAGGTTTTGCGTAATCATGCTTCTCACAAACAGACAAACAAATGCTGATGAAAACAAACTTCCTTGTTATTGGTGTGCAATTACTATTATTTTATTGCCCAGGCCCAATTTTCCAAATTTGAGGAAATTCAACAGCAATGCAGGAAGCAGTAAAACAGCTAAATTTGAGATGCAACAGACTCACTCAACATGCTGGACAATATTAAAAAAATGCACCTGATTAGCTGTGGCTAAAGATAGTCAGACAATCAAAGATGGCATTTGTTTCAGTTGTGACCTAACCTGGCTTGACTCATGTTTCGTTGGCCCATATATATACCCCCGCTGGGTTTTCCCTCTCCGTGCTGGTGTGTGTTTGTCAGACAGCAGGTTAGCCGCAGTGCTTAGCTTGAAGGATGCTTGTGTACGGTTTGTCTGCTTTAATACAATGTAAGCTCTCCTGTCTCACTATTGTCAAGGAGCTTTAGGAGTGCTTCTTATCCAAATGCTACACCACTGAGCTGATTAGGGAGGAAGTGTGTGTGTGTGTGTGTGTGTGTGTGTGTGTGTGTGTGTGTGTGTGTGTGTGTGTGTGTGTGTGTGTGTGTAAGAGAGAGAGAGAGAGAATGTTTGTGAACCATTCCTGTGAATATTTTTGTCTATCTCCATTTACATCATATTAGTTTAGCGTGTGTATTTTTGGTGTGAAAGCCTCATTCCTTGAACAACTGCAACCCTGCGTCTCAGTGAGCGAGTGTGCGTGTGTCTTTTGAGGCTCCTCAAAAGCTGCCTTCTTCTCTCTCATGTGGCTTCTCTGGTATGTTTGGTATTTCACAAAGCTTCAGATCCTCCTCTCCTCAAAGGCTGGGGGAGGTGTGTGTGTGTGTGTGTGTGTGTGTGTGTGTGTGTGTGTGTGTGTGTGTGTGTGTGTGTGTGTGTGTGTGTGTGTGTGTGTGTGTGTGTGTGTGTGTGTGTGTGTGTGTGTGTGTGTGTGTGTGTGTGTGTGTGTGTGTGTGTGTGTGTGTGTGTGTGTCGCACTGAGAGCAAGAGAAAAATGCTGGCTAACACACACACAGAGACTCTCATGGATCTTAAGTGTCATTTCTCTGCCTCCTGTTCTTGTGTTAAGGGGGGTGGGGTTGTAAGGGAGCGTGCCTGACACTGTGATTAACACACACGCACACACACACACACGATGTGGCTCTGTTGCTCTGTTGCTCCAAGTTATGTTCCTTGTTTGTGTGCATGGGATTTCTTGGATGGCTGGAGAGGCAGCGATTGTGTTATATGCACATATGCTCTGTGTGTGTGTGTGTGTGTGTGTGTGTGTGTGTGTGTGTGTGTGTGTGTGTGTGTGTGTGTGTGTGTGTGTGTGTGTGTGTGTGTGTGTGTGTGTGTGTGTGTGTGTGTGTGTGTGTGTGTGTGTGTGTGTGTGTGTGTGTGTGTGTCTAAGGAGACCAGGATGTAATTAGACACAATGGCAGTAGCTAATGGAACAGCTGCCTCTTTGTAAATGTTGCTTGCTGCTGCCATGTGGACGCATGAACAGGACACACACTCTCTCTGTGACCCACAAGTCACTCAAGGCATCTCACCATGTCTTGTCCTTTCTTTCTTTCTTTCTCTTCTGTTGTCTTTTCACCTCTGCATCATGTCCATGTACACAAAGAACTCTTTTCAAGCCCCTTGCCTTTTCCCCCTTTCTCTTTCTGCTGCTCTCTCGTTCTCTTGCCCTCTTTTTCCTCTGCCTGTCTCTCTTTCTTTGTGTCTGCTCTGTTCCTTTGTGTGGCACTATGTCTCTATCTCAGCTCTCTCTGCTTCACTCTTCCTTTTCCCTCCCTCCCTCCCTCCCTCCCTGCCTTTTTCTTGGCTATCAGACCATTTTTCCAGCAATGAGACTTGTCACCCCTCCCCCTTTCTGTCCTCTCCCTCCCTCCTCCTCTTCATCCTCCTCTTGTGGCAGAGCTCATATCAGAGAAATGATAACACTACGTCACTCTGTAATCTGGCAGTGGAGGGCTGAAGCACACGCACACACACACACACACACACACTGAGCTCTCCACCAAATCTGTCTTATTTTTCATCTATCACTCTCCCCCCCCCTTGTCTTTCATACTCTGGACTGGAGACCTTGATGTGTGTGCGTCTGTGTCAGATAGTCACAACAGTTGCCTTCGACATCATGCCGCTGTAAAATCTCCATGGCAACGTGACCTTGCCCATCGCAGCCCTCCATCTCGCCCATCTTTCCCCCTGTCATCTCTCCCGTCTTTATGTCTGGCTTTCCTCTGACAGACAGCTGTCTCGTCCAATTGATAGGGAAGTAAATCTCTCTTTGACCTTGCTGTGGGCGGGCCCTTCCTTCACTCCACCTCTGAGAGAAAGCAAAGGAGAGATAGGGAAGGTGGTTTTGGTGGGGTTGTTTGTCTAAAATGTAAAAAGAGGTCACTAATACCTCTTTCACACCAAAATTACCGTGTAGCCTTGGGTTTTTTAAACGCAGGTCGACCTGTTTTGATTATGATGTTCTGGAGCAGCTGATCGTTTGTTAATGCCTGCCACCCTCATGTCACCCTGGTCTGGAAAGGGACAAACAGTTCCTGCTGAAATTGCACAAACTTGCCCTCCCCTGCCTAGTTCTCTGGTTCCTTCTCTCCCCCTCCTCTCTCTATCACTCTCCCTTTCCTCTCTTTACCCTCTCATTCACTGGTACTCTATTCAGTAGTTGAGTCAACACCACGGTGGGCTGATTTATCATCCTGTCACCCAACCACTCCAGCTCACTTAAGGTGTTTTGATGGAAGAATGGCTCTGAATGGATAATTCCCGGTTATTCCATTGTGGGTGTAAATTTTGTCAGCTTGGTCGTCTCTTCTTACGGTAATTATAACATTGAAATTGCAGAGTTAATTGAGATGTGGCAGCACGTCAGCATCACTAAAAGGAAATCTGATGATCATACAGGTTTTAAATGTATTTTTTTTTTTTTTTTTAAATGTTCTTACCAAGAGTTACATTAGAGTGTTGATACCACTCTCATATCTCTGTACTAAGTATGTAGCTCAAAGCTGGAGATAGTTACACTCTAAAAGAAAATCCCATAAAAAAACGGTCAAATTACTGGCAGCTGCGGCTGCGAAACAAAAAACGTAAAATTAATGTAAAACATCCTAATTCAACTAAATGTCAAAAACAATACATTTACAGTAATTTTCATTCAAGGTTTTCTGGTGAAACACTGTTATTTTACGTATTTTCCATAAATGATTACGATCAAACACCTTCAATAAAGTGGCAGAACTAAAAGTTCTGCAGAGAAAACCCATTATTTTATAAATTTTTCTTAAATTATTATAGTATATATAGTTTATCAAAGCTGCGTACAAGGGGTGCAGATAAAAAATGACAAAAAGAACACAAAAGAACACAGAAACTCAAAGACTGAAGAACATACACAATAAATAGACAGTAAATTATAAATAAGTGTAAGAGAGGTAGTGTGAGAGGGGAATATGCACCATAAATAAATAAAATAAGTAGCACATGCCCATGATTGTTGTTTACTAGCAGCATATAAGGGCAGCAACAGTTATTGCACAGCCTCTGGGAAGAAGCTGTTTTTCAGTCTGGTTGTCCTGGCCTTGATGCTGTGCAGCCTTCTTCCTGAGGGGAGGGGGGCAAACAGTCCGTTAGCAGGGTGGGTGGAGTCCTTCATGATGCAGGAAGCCTTCCTCCTGCACCTGGTGGCATAAATGTCTGTCAGGGTGGGTAGGCTACTGTCCATGATCTTCTGGGCAGACTTCACCATCCGCTGCAGAGCCTTCCTGTCTGCAGCAGAACAGTTGCCGTACCACACCGTGATGCAGGAGGTAAGGACGCTCTCCACCCATTTGTAGAAGGATTGTTGGGCTGGGGTGCAAATTCCAGCCCGCTTCAGCTTTCTCAGGAAGTAGAGGCGCTGGTGAGCCTTCTTGATGATGTTGGCTTTTTTGTTGCTCCAGCTGAGGTTATCTGTGATGTGCACTCCCAGGTACTTGAAGCTGGAGACCACTTTGACAGCTTCTCCTCCGATGCAAAGTGGAGGGAAGGTGTTGTTGCCCCTCCTGAAGTCCACAATCATCTCTTTTGTTTTTCCCGCATTGATGCAGAGGTTGTTTGCTCTGCACCAAACCTCCAGATGTTCCACCTCCTGCCTGTACAATGATTCATCATTGTGGGAGATCAGTCCCACAACTGCTGTATCATCTGCAAACTTAATGATGTGGCTGCCCGGGTAGTTGGCTGAGCAGTCGTAAGCCAGCAGGGTGTACAGCAGGGGGCTCTGGACGCACCCCTGTGGGGAGCCGGTGTTGAGGATGACAAGGAAGTGTCGGTTTGTGGGCCCACACCGAGTATTGCCAGTTTGTTCACCAGGGTTTGTGGGATGATAGGGTTAAAGGCTGAACTGAAGTCCAGGAAGAGCAGCCTTACATAAGTGTCCTGTTCTCCAGGTGGGAAAGGGCCAGGTGGACCACAGCCGAGATAGCATCATCAGTGGAGCGGTTCTGTCTGTATGCATACTGGTGTGGGTCCACGCTGGGGTCAAGGTGGTCTTTGATGTGGGACATGACCAGCCGCTCAAAGCACTTCATAATGATGGGAGTAAGTGCTACCGGGCGGTAGACATTAAGGCAGGACACATTTGCACTCTTCGGGACAGGGATGATGGTGGCAGTCTTAAAGCATGTTGGTACCGTCTGCTGGGAGAGTAAGGTGTTAGATATGTCTTTCAGCACATCTGAGAGCTGGTGTGCACAGTCCCTCAGAACCCGGCCTGGGATATTATTCGGCCCCGCAGCCTTGCAGGGGTTGACCTTCAGCAGCGACCTTCTCACATCTGCCGTTGTCACACTGAGGGGCAGCTCACCTGGTGGAAGTGTAAGCCTGGAGCAGGGAGTGTTGTTGGCCGCCTTGAAACGGGCATAAACGGTGTTCAGGGCATCAGGGAGAGATGGATCCACAGGGCATTCTGCATCTCTTTTATTGAAATCAGTGATGGTTTTGATGCCCTTCCACATGCTCCGAGGATCATTGGTGGTGAAGTGACCCGAATCTTAAGAGCATATTCAGCTTTGGCCCTTTTAATGCCCACTGCCGGGTTTGCTGATGCCTCCTCAGACCTGAATGCAAAGTCCTGGGCTCTCAGGAGCGAGCGAACCTCACCGTTCAGCCAGGGTTTCTGGTTGGGGTGGGTGGTGGTTGTTCTGGTGGTGGTCATGTCATCTACACACTTACTTATGTAGCCAGTGACAGATGATGCAAATTCCTCTAAGTCCACATCACGGCCTGTGTTGCTGCTTCCCTGAAGATTTGCCAATCAGTGCATTCAAAACAGTCTTTGAACATGGAGGCAGCGTCACTGGGCCACACAGTGATGGTCTTCTGTGTTGACTTGCCAGACTTCAGCACAGGACGGTGGGCAGAGACCAGCATGATGGAGATGTGGTCGGAGAAGCCGAGGTGGGGGCGGGGACAGCTCTATATATCTCCCGCCTGTTGGTGTACACTCGGTCGAATGTGTTTTTCCCTCGGGTAGCGATGGGGATGTGCTGGTGGAACCTGGGTAGTATGTCCTTCAGGTTGACGTGGTTAAAATCACCCACAATCACATAGAAAGCCTCCGGATGTTTGTTTTGGAGTGAGCAGATGTTAACATGTAGCTCTCTAAGCGCATCGTTAGCATTAGCACTCGGGGGGATGTAAGCAGCCACGATAAACACCGCTGTAAACTCCCTTGGCAGGTAGTGTGGCCGGCATCTTACGGTTAAATGTTCTACAGCTGCAGAGCAGTGGCTGCTGATCAGGGAACAGTTAGTGCACCAACCTTTATTGATGTATACACAAAGGCCCCCTCCTCGGGATTTCCCCGACAACTGGTTGCGGTCCGCTCTGAAAAGCTGTAGCCCGTCGAGCTGGGAAGCAGAGTCCGGCTTGTTGTTATTTAGCCATGATTCCGTCAGGAGAAATACACAACAGTTCCCCATCTCTCTGTAGGTGCTCAGTCGCAGGCGTAGCAAATCCATTTTGTTGTCTAGTGAGCAGACGTTGGCCAGGAAAAGTGATGGAATCCCACGTCTGTTGTTGCTAGCCTTTAGCTTAGCGAACAGGCCGGACCGCTTGCCCCTCTTCTGCCTGCATGCATACCGCTTCCTTCTGACTTCGAGCCGTTGCACTCTAGTACACCATTCCGCTGTTCTCGAGAGCTTCAGTCTACCCAGCACTGTACTGAGTTCTGGTGCAAGTGCAAACTTTTGGTGCTTTCCGATGTTCAAAAGTTCGTTGCAACTATACCTAACTACACACTTGTTCACGTGAAGAGAAGGATAGGGGTTAAAGAAAAGTTTATCATGGGGAGCTAAAGTAGCCGCTGCACTACTGCGCACCGCCATGATGGTTAGAAGCACAGATTTCTGATAAGAACCGGAATTGATTAATTTCAAACGATTTAACATTTAACAAATATTTAAAAGTGAAAGTACATCAAAGCCCGAAGCCCCTTGTTATTGTACAGCATTAAAAAAAACCTACTCTCCTACTATTTGAAATATGTCCTATAGTTAAGTATAACAGTTAAGAGTACAGTAATATCCACCTTGCAGTTAATATACCGTGATATATACTGTTACCGTCCGTGCTTTAAGTTGTACCACCCAGCTCAAGATTAGGTTGGTTTAAGTTAAATGACATTATGCTGGTCTGGCAGCAGGTCCTAACGTTAGCTAATGTCAGCTATCATAGCTAGTGTTTGTGGAAAAACAACGGCAGGGAGAAACAGGGTTTTCACCAACTGCTGGTATTGGGGCAGTGAAATGACCATGTGGGTGCTGGTCCATAAAGCAGAGAAAATAATTAACTTGGTTGGGTTGAAGGTGGATCACACCCGGATTTGGATGGTGTCAGTGCCGATACACACACCTCTAGTGTGTACTCACTTTGGCTCCTGGAGGTGAAGCATCCAGTCTGTTTTCTTAGCTAGAGGACCGATTCTCCAGCAGGTACCGTCAGTGCCAATAAAAGAGAACCATGTCATTATTTCCACTAGAGATTCATCAGGATATTTTTTATATGAAAGTATAATTTCATAATAATCACACACTTCAGGTCCGTATAAGAGCTCCGAGCCTCCTCCGGCAGTTGGCACATGTGCAGCAGGGCCTATCTTCATGCTGTATGGTCCACAAATCACTGTGCGTTAGCAGCAAAACATACAATGTACCACCAAAGTGTTAAAGATGTCAAGCAACCACAGATCCTGATAACATCCTTTTTCTAAAATTGATTCATGCAGCAATCCTTAGTTTTACAAACAAATCACTATGGTCTCACTTTGTTGTGGTCGGAGTCTAACAGGCATGACTATGACACAGGACGCCAGTGTCCAGGGCTGCCAGCCCCCTCAGCTGTGTGTTCATCATCTGACAGGAGCATGGCATATGTCTAATGGAGCACAGAACATTGCAAAATAGGAAACACAAATAGCAATGTAAATATTAGTCACTTCCGCACCTTCAAAGTATTCTCAAATCCCTGAACAATATACAAGTGTCCCACTTGTCCCACACTATCCCACTTTTAGCACTGGTGTCTTAGAAGATACCACTTTTTATGTGAAATAAGCACATACAAAACAATAGAGAACAGTCCTGATAACACACCAATAAAACAGAACAGGTCTTCTCATCAATAGAATATCTTCAAACAGTTAAAGTTTCCGTTTTTAGTAGTTTCAAATGGCCCACGTTAGCACTTAAGCTCGCGGACTTTTTAGCATAAGTCAATGGAGTTTAACATAGCGAAAATTAGCATCCCGGCTAGCGGACATTTTCTCTACTAAACTACAAGCTAGATACTGACTCACCAGTACAAGACACTAGCTTGTGAAATGACATCAGGATTCGGACAGTATGAATGACCACATGTTACCACAACATTACATTAAAATGAATTACTCCATTGTTTAGCTGAGTTTCTTACCACTTCAGTTAACACACCTCGCTTTCGTTAGGGGTTGAGCTAAGACTGTTGTTATGCCCTTTCACCTTCACTAGCGTGACTAGTCAGTGGACTGTCGGGAGGCAGGCTTAAGCTTTTGATTGGCTAAAGTGAAAGAGAATTTGAATTCATTGGCTGTCGGCCAAGCTTATCAACAAAACACTTTCTTTTCACCAGCTAAGCAATTTGAAACATTTACATTTGTAATATGTAATTAATGTTTATTTCAGGGGAAACAGAACGTTAGATTTCACCACTCTGGGCTACATAATGATTCTTACAGATGATTTATTGTTATTTTTAGTTGATGATAGTATTTCTGTAAAACTTTCTGTATTTTGCATTTATTAGCACACACATTTTTATTTTATTTTTGTCTAGTAAATTATTCATGGCCAGCATGTGTCATGTGATTTGAATACCCCTTAAGAGTGGAAGAAACGTTGGCGACCTGTCCGTCGTCCTGTCTTTTCCTGCCTTTGCCTACGCATTTTAATTTTGTCAGATTCATTAACAGTCATTGATTGAGTGAGACCAGAGGCGCTACATGCCTGAAGGTTTCAACCTTTAAAGCACTGCAGCTTTGTACTCTTTTTAAAAAAGAGACATATTTGTGTTTGGTGTAATGGAAAAAAGTTGCTATATTTGTATCCAGAATTAAAAAGTTTGAATTTAAAAGTACACATAAATATAAAACTAATAAGATTTACCTTAAAATTTACAGATAAAAACAATAAATTGTCAATAAGGACATAAACCTTCCTTTAATGAGATACATATTTAGTTACAGACAATAATTGTCATTTTACATCAATTTGTATGTAACTTGGGGAAGCATAAAAAATACTGTATGAATAAAATAGTAATTTTTCTGTAAAATAATGAATAAAGTACGAAGCTTTCAGTTCGGCACATATTGCAAAGCGAACGATTCATTGTAATCCTAATACAGCTTAAATTGTGTGAAATAAAATGTTCTCAGACCCACTGCGCTCAACCAGACAGTCCACACTACGTAACAGGCAGCTGCAGCGTGCTGTCTGCTCCTTCCTTCCCAAAGTACATTGTACTCCAGTAAGGCAAGCCAAGAGGCACGCTATGCTAAGCTAGCTCGTTGCAATATGGCTAGTAAGGCCATTAAAACAACAGTATGCTGTGTAAGTGCTACACGAGAGGTAACTTCAGTGGGACTACTTCAGACATGAAAAAAAAGATGTTTCTTTTGTACTTTTCTTTTGTTTGCATTTGTTCATAACTACTACAATACTACACATTATTTTTTATAACGAGCTGATTTTGTTTTGTATGCTGCTAAGACGACTCCCAAGAAGATGGGTCAAGTATAGCTCCATCATTGTTTAAAAAGGGGGGGTGTCAGGAATGTTTTCATTCCTGTTACCTTTTTCATCCTTTTCCTACTATCCTCCCTCTCATCTTTCCTTCTCTGTTCTCTGTGCCTCTTTACTTCCAATAGCTCTACTCCCTCTCTACATTCCTCCTCACCTCCCTCTCCCCCTCTGCAGAAGGTCAGGGATATGAGGATGAGCAGAGAATCACATGATAGTTTCCCAGAGTCCTCTGGCTGTAAAGACTCCCACATTCACCAGCAAGCCAAGAAGTGGACTCTTTTCACATTGCTACATTGTCACAGTTTGACCATTTAGACATTCTTGTTGGTATCCTGTTGTCTTTATCACCTTTTGGCATGTGTTTGAGTTGAGGGCCTGTAAAACATTGGTGTCCACTGCCCCACCTCTGATCCCTCTCTCTCTCTTTTATTTATTTTTTGTTTTTTGTTTTTCTATTCATTTGTAGAGGATGTTCTCTGGTAAATTTTAATAAAAGTTGTTTTTAAAAATTTAAATCTCTCTCTCTCTCTCTCTCTCTCTCTCTCTCTCTCTCTCTCTCTCTCTCTCTCTCTCTCTCTGTGCTCCTTCACCAGCAGCAGCGCCAGGAGGAAGCAGTATTCTTCTTCTCTGGAATGTCGCATCAGGCTAAATTTAGAGCCTTAGTTTCCGTTCTTCCTTCTCCTCCCCTCTCGCTCCTCCTTTTCTCCCTCTTTGCAGATGAGACTGAAATAGCCAGCTATGTGTCTTGAGACCCACCTGGGAACACAGGTCCTAAACGCTCCTGTCATTCTTCACTTCCTTTCAGCCTACCAACTACTGTATCAGAGAAGTGGGCACAGATACTGACTTTGCAGCTTTGTCACCTTAATGTGACTGTGACTGACTTCACTACCTTAGGGTGTGTTTTCATTTTGGACAGAGCTAGGCTAGTTTTTCCCCCCTGCTTCCAGTCTTCTAGGCTAAACGGTGTTATAATCTTTATTCTTGACCTTGAAAACAACAATCGTCACTTTAAGGTCAATTTAGTTTGTTTCTTTGGACATTTTGATTGTATTCCGTGATCTCCACCAACAGACGGGGATTGTTGTTTGTGGTCATAGAACTTAAGATTTGTGTTTCTGAGCATGATGTGATTCAATCAAAAGACACAGAAGAACCACTGCCTGGTTCTTGATGTGAGATTTTGGTGTTAATTCTTCTCATCTTCTCTCCTCCTCACTGGTGTGAAGCAAACAGGCAGTTTTTGAATGTTGAACTCAAATATTAATCAAAAATTATACCTTAATATGTTTATACTTGACCTATGATTTTAGCTTATTTAGCCATGTATCTTCATTGTTATAGAGAAATACCTAATTTCAGTGGCTTTAACACAAAGACGTAATATTGATCTTCTCAGAGGGAAAACAAAATAGCATATAGCTGTTTAAGTAGTCTCTGCCATAATCACAAACATTTGATGTATTTCCATATAAAAGATTGGAATAGTAATATCACTTTACTTTTTTTACCCCACTCCTGTGATACTTGCAGAGTTCCAGTTCAGGCCAATTAATCACTTAGTTCTCTCTCAACCTCCTTCAACTGTGTCATGCTCTGCTCGGTTCAGTAAAAATCATGCTTATTTCCCCCCTTAGCATCTGTGTAGTACAAATGAGCATTGTGTAAGAAATCACGGCCTCATCCTTTTCAACATGGCCGTGCACCGGGACAGCGGAGAAGCGTCACTTCAGCCACAGCCTGGCTTAACTTACTGGAAGATTACTTATCAGCTAATAATATCATTTTTCTATCAGCTGTAATATCAGCTCTGTGTTCTTAATGTGTACCCCGTGGGCCATGAAGACGAAAGATAAAATGATGGCAGTGATGCTTGAGAATGTGCATCGTTTTTGGCTGTAGCTCTAGCTTCAAACCCAACATTATTTTTTACTCAAGCCCACTGCTGGTTTTAGTCGCAACATTTGGCAAGATGAAAGGGGTAAGATCGACCTGTCATTAGCCGTCTTTAGTGTGACTACCATTATGTCTGAGGTACATGAACAGCCCTTCTCACTGACACGTACTGGGTTTTGTAGACATTTGTCTGTTATCGTATTTTGCGTCACGCTACATCGTGTGCATACGTGTATGTGTGTTTCAATCTATCAATACAGCCCCCCCTCATTGCCACTGATTTATGCCTCACTCCTAATGGTCAAATCATTTTTTTCAACATTTTTTTTCTGTCTCCATGTTTGCCCATTTAGCAATGGTGTGTGTGTGTGCGCGCGCGCGTGCGTGCGTGCGTGCGTCTTTTTGACTGTCCTCGGGCTGCTCTAAGTATTGATCTCCATATGGTTAATGAGCAAGGCTAACGACGCTACAATATGCCGCTCTCGCTCACCCTCGATCAATCTCAGCAGCCACTGCACAAGTGGCCCTCTCTGGTCTGTAGGAGAACCTGACGCATTAGCCCACTTCAGCCGCCATTAGCCAGCACTGATGAACATGTCCAGCTTTGAAAGACACTATCATTGGTGAGGATTAGAGGTAGGTAAGCATATTTTACCACTGTAGCAACGAATCGTCTTGTTATCACCAATGCGTCGCAGGGGCGAAGCGAGCGCCCAAATTTCCACTCATAAGCTCCCATAAACATTCATAAACTAACATACACACACAAACACACACACACAAATGCACATTTGTGCTGCTAACCATCCCATCATTGGTTTTCTAAGGTGGAGGGGCTGGGTTTTATTGATTTCTCTGCAGCAGAAACCGGCAGGCATAACATTAGACTTACAGGACTAAAACACACACATGCATGCGCACAAAGTAATGTGAAACATATCAATACACTGGGTCAATAACCTGTGATATCTCATCTGTTTAAAGAAGCATCCGTTTGTGCCACAGGATGGAAGGAAGCATACAAAGTGAGAGGCCGGGAGAGGAGAAATAAGATGCAGGGATATCCCCTCTTCCTTCCACGGCATGTTCTTCTCTTCCTCTGTCTCCTGAGGTGCAGACAGAAGCAGAAAGGCAGAAACAGAGAGTGAAATCAAGAGACGTTACAGGCGCACTGGTAGCATTACGTTCACTGTTGGTCCCTGTAGATTTCTCTATCACTTACTAACACCAGTACGGCACAGTTAAACACTTACATGCTCAGTGAGTCATTCAATGCACTCTTTTACCCCCTCCCCCCCCCCACTCTCTCTTCCTCTAACAGTTTGAGGTCTAAATCCCTCCATACTCAGCGACTTAACCCCTCTCTTTCATTTCGCCCCCTTCACTCGTGCTTGGATCTACCAGTAACCATTAGCTGCAGCATGCCTTTTTGTGTGTGTGTGTGTGTGTGTGTGTGTGTGTGTGTGTGTGTGTGTGTGTGTGTGTGTGTGTGTGTGTGTGTGTGTGTGTGTGTGTGTGTGTGTGTGTGTGTGTGTGTGTGTGTGTGTGTGTGTGTGTGTGTGTGTGTGTGTGTGTGTGTGTGTGTATCAGTTAACTAATGCTTTCTCGAGTGCCACGTTCCTGGCGCGTGGCGTACATCACTGCACACAGACTAAAACACAAGAACTACAAATGAGCTTTCAGCACCAGCAATTGCGCGCGCACACACTCTCTCACACACACACACAGACTTCCTCTTTAGTATTTGTCTGTCTCTCTCATACGCACATAAATGTAAATCATTATGAACATTATCATTAAACCAAACGTATATACAAGTGCAGTTGCGGACAGCCATACATTTTATACACACTGTGGTTGAATACCAAGAATAGGGATCTCTGTATTTTCTGGCAATTCTTTCCAAAATTGGCCCAACCTTTCTTGTAACTTACAGTATATGCTAAATGTATAGCTTCTCCTCTTTTTTGTTACCACCAAGTTGGTGTTTTGTGTGTTCATTCTGCAGTAATAATAATAATAATAATAATAATAAATTTAATTTATAGAGCACTTTATAGTAATTCTATATCGCCTTTCAAAACCATTAAAAGGATACCAAAAAGAAAATCTGAACATTAACGCATAAGTCTAAACTTTGTTTAGCTCGCCTTTGTAAGCCTCTACGTATTTCTAAATCATCTGCATGGTGATATGTTTCAAAGAAACACTGCTTTACATAATATCATGTATCATACTGTTTTAAACAACTCACAGGGTTCGTGTCTGTTAGCTAACATTAGATAGATAGATAGATAGATAAATACTTTATTCATACAAAGTTGGGAAATTCTGGTGTAGCAGCACGTTTGACACAGCACTCATTAAAAAATATATACAATATTTACACAATAAATATAAAATATACAAATTGCCAAAATCATTGCCATGATGGATAACAGTTTGTTCATAGTCCTCCTCTCCACCACTGCTTCAAACGCGTCCATCTTGCAGCTTATTACGGAGCCAGCTTTCTTGATCAGTTTGTTCAATCTGTTCGTGTTGCTGGCTCCGATGCTGCTCCCCCAGCAGACCACAGTGAAGAACAGTACACAGGCAACAACAGACTGATAGAACATCTCCAACATCCTGCTGCACACATCTCAGCTTCCTCAGGAAGTAGAGTCTGCTCATCCCCTTCTTGTACACAGCCAGGCTGTTGGTTTTCCAGTTCAGTCCGTTGTCGATGTTGACTCCCAGGTACTTGTAGTCCTCAAACTGTTTCCACCTCCTCCCCCAGAATGAAAAGGGGCTGTGAAACTGTTCTCTTCCTCCTGAAGTCGATCACCATCTCTCTGGTCTTTTCACATTCAGCAGCAGGTGATTTGCTCCCGCCCACTCCACAAACCCGTCCACCAGCGCTCTGTACTCTCCCTCCTGTCCATCTGGTATACACCCAACCACTGCAGAGTCATCAGAGAACTTCTGCAAGTGGCACAACTCAGAGTTGTACTTAAAGTCAGTGGTGTATACGGTGAACAGGAAAGGAGACAGCACAGTCCCCTGTGGAGCTCCTGTACCACTCACCACCATGGCAGACAGAACACGGCCCAGTCGTACAAACTGTGGCCTGCCTGTCAGGTAGTTAGAGATCTAGGAGACAGTGGACGCGCCGACACCCATCAACCGCAGCTTGTCACCCAGTAGCAGTGGCTGGATGGTGTTGAAAGCACTGGAGAAATCAAAGAAAGTGATTCTAACAGTGCCGCGAACACTATCCAGATGCGAATGGGCCCGCTGCAGCAGATAGATGACAGCGTCGTCCACACCCTGAAGAGGGTGATAGGCAAACTGTAGAGGGTAGAGCGACGATCTCACCTGCGGCCTCAGTTGGGCCAAAACAGCCTCTCCCTCACCTTCATCACATGAGATGTGAGGGCAACTGGTCGGTAGTCGTTGAGTCCGGATGGAGTCGACTTCTTCGGAACAGGAACGAGGCAGGACGTCTTCCACAGCACCGGTACCTGTTCCAGGCTCAGGTTGAAGAGATGCTGGAGAACAGCACACAGCTGGCTGGCACAGGTCTTCAGAACCCTGGGGCTGATGCCATCAGGTCCCGCAGCCTTGCGTTGGTGAAGTCTCTCCAACTGTCTCTTCACCTGGGCCGTTGTCACAGTCCAGCGGGGGGAGGGGGTTCCGACTGTCTGTGGGGGGATGGAGGTGTTTTGAAGGTGGGGGGATTGGATCCGTTGTGCTCACCACAGGGGAGTTATTAGCTAGCAATAACTATTGTTTGCTAGTGACATTTGTCATTTCAGCTTTCCAAACGTAAGGACACTGACAAAAAAATGTAAAGTGCTTATATGTCACTTATTACAATATTACCTGCCACTGTCACCATTATCAAAATATGGACAGCTCGTCAGAAGGAGCAGCAGTGAAGGACTCACATATATGCGTTGCTTTAAGGCTTGACGGTGGGCATGCCTTAAATTTGGTGCTGTTGCAATCATCATGGCGACAACAACCAATCACAGTTTCCAGTTCGTGGCACACAACTTCTCCGGCTTTCATGTAAACATGCCATGCTAGCTCGTAAGCAGTGCTAAAGGGAAGTGCACTGGAAATAAACACAATTTGATTGGCTGTTGCCTGCGCTGATGTTTCCTTTTTTTTTTTGCTTTTCACTACTTCTCCCACACGCAGCGCAAGCAAAGCAAAGCAACAAATCGTGAAATTCAGCAGCGAAAGACGTCAGTCCATTGAAAGTGAATGAGTAGCGTTTCTGTTGAAGCCTCCAATGGGCATGTGAGGGCTAAATTAGAGAAGGGTCAGACGTTAAAGATTGCTTGAGAGGGATGACAGATTGCTATAACAATAACCTGCACAGTCCTTATGAGCTGGTCAGTAATTGGCAGAATTTATAGTCACTGTGAGGAAGTTACTGAATTGAATAAAGCAGTTTTTAAACATCACTCGTCGAAACCTTTAGAGAGGTGCTAGCGGGTGGCGCTGCAACTCTGTGGTTTTGGCCTAGTGGTTAGCGAGGTCACGGTGTGGTCAGAACAGGAAAATCACAACAACAGCAAAGAGAGAAACAAGCTTTCTCCAAATTCGCTTACTGCAACCTTAAACACTGGGAAAATATGACTACATAACCTTAAGTAGGCTTTATGAAAAATTGTAGAATGAGAAGAAATCCAATTTTGTGCTTAGTTTTTGTTTTAAAGTCAGTAAAGTCATCGTTATCACCCACATCGGCTGCGTCTGTCTCGTACTAATTATTCAAATAAGTCAGTGTTAAAGTGGACTTCCTCTCATTGACATGCCAGCGTGTGCATTATCTGCAATGGTAGGAGCCTAAATGAGGCTTTTTAATTATTAGTTTATGTAAAAGATGCTCGTTGCATGGGTAAACAGACGACACAAGTTAGTCCCCAGAGGTTTAGCTCTTCTCTCTCTCCCTCTCTCTCTCTCTCTCTCGCTCTACCTTGATGGAGTGGTTTCAGAAAACCTCAGACCCACATCGCTGCCACCCTCTTACCCCTCTCTACTCCTCTCCACTCTCCCCTTCCATCCTTCCCCGCTCATCAGTCTTTAATCGCCATGTACACCTCCATTGCTTCCCCTCTCTTTACCTTCCCTCTACCTCCTTCCAGCTCTCCTCCGGTCCCTCCCACCCAGGCTATCAGTGTAGTGTGAATCCTTTGGTAAACGTCTGGTGCCTTGCAGAGCTTGTCAATACAGCCAGAGCTAATTAGCAGAATCACAGAATAATTAGTTTTTCTTCTTGTTGTTTAATTCCCACCACCCCCCCATCATCCCATCCCATCCCTCTCCTCCCACCTCTCCATAGTAATTCTGCTGTCAACAGTCAGCACTATCACAGAGTTATAAGCACAGTCTTCCCTTTCTCTCTCTCTCTGGATCTCTTGATAAGTCTCTTCTTCCCCTCTACATCTCACACTGCCTGTTTCCCTTCTACATTCTGTCTCCTCTCCCCGTAGAGTGTTTCCCGCCCACATCCTTTTTCTCTATTGAGGTTTCTCTTGCTGTTGTTGACCTAAACACATGGTCAAGCTTGTTTTTTCACTCCATGTCTTCCTCCCACTCTGCCTCCATCTTCCCCTCCCTCTTTCTCCGGCTCACTCTTGTTTGTCCCTATAGCCAGTGTTTGTTTACACATCTTTATCTATTTCTCCCTCCAGGTTGGTCGACAGCCTACTCCTTCAAAAACGATTTCCCCTATATATTCCTCCCTCCCTTCCTCCCTCCCTCCCGTGGCCGCTTCTCTTCATCTCCTCGGGATGACTGTTTGCTCCCTTCCTTTATCTCCAGCTTTCCTTCTACCCCTCCCTGTGTCATTCCTCCACCCACCCATCACTCTGCTCGCTCTCTCTCTCCCTCCCTCTTAACCACTCCTCGATTGCTCTTGTTTTGTAGAAACGATAAGGTGGCGGGAGGAAGGGTGTCTGGTCACAACCGAGGTAATTGGCTCTTTATGGCTCAGATTTGTGCAGAGAGTGCTCCGGTTTAGTCTGGCTTAGCAGCCTCACTACCGGAGGCCCACAACATCGTGTGAGCTGTGAAGCTCTGCCATTATCTACATGGGTAGACTTTCAAAGAAGTAAAGTAGGAGCTTACATGGACAGAATGACGCTCTTTGATGAGCAATCCTGCATCTACACTCTGCTCACCACCTCGTGCTCTGCTCTTACCACACTGCTGAACTCTCCATAGATATAAATACTGCACATTGTTTGTTATAGTTAACACTTTGGTAAACTATTTCATGGGATATATTTCATGCTCAGCAAATTAGCTCATGTTTGATTTTTTTTTTAACTTCACTAGTTTGGCTCACATTCACCAATCTCAACAACTTCATCTGCAGCAACTCACAACATGTTTGTAGCCTCCCAAAAAGCCTTTCCATTGCTAAACAAAGTTAGAAACTAGCTGGTAAAGTGGTAGGCAGTTGTTTGGTAACATATTTCCCATAGCACCTTTATGAGGTGATAATATCAGCGCTCCAGACCAACTTTTTACATTGGTTTCACTGGTGCACCAGCACATCCTTTAGGTGCAGGTGGTAAAGCGGTTAACTGTACTGGGCTTTTCAGGGATGGGTACAGATGTTATCGGCACAGCATCTTTCTTTTTGAAAAAAGCAATCTGTAGGTGTCATAATTTTTGTCACTCAAGGAGGAGTAGGATAGCCAAAATGGTTGCACTGTGGAGCCCTGAATATGTATGTGTTTACAGTTTGTTCCGCTGCCCTCCAGTGGTCAAGATTCCAAATAATAAAGCTTTAAAAAAATACATTGATGGTATGATAAGTGGAACGGTATCTGTGTCACTAGCATCTTGCTATTTAAAATCAAAATTAGCATTACTGTTAGCATCAGCTTAGGTGCACAAAGTTTTGTGTTCTATTATCTGCAGTATAAGCCGTCTGAGAGGCCTTTCGACAAGTCCTCAGACAGAGTTTGACAGGTAAATGTGTGTTGCTACTTTTTTCACGATAATTGGTGATTGATAATGCGGAAGCCTTTGTTGGTGTTTTGCTCTCTCTATTCAGGTGGACTGCTAGACAGAAAATCTGCCAGGCCAATATTATTCATCATAGTGCAGTTTATTTGTGATGGTGTATATAAGCTGTATATAAATATTTGTGTCTGAAATATTGTTAATTATAGTCCGATAATCTGTCTGAAATATATGAAATATGTAGTTTAGGATTTGGCCTAATTAATTTTCTGTTCTCTGTCGAAGGATTTCTGGCTCTCCTCGGGTCTGTTTTACATTTTTACACATGTGAAGACCTTTACAATCCATTATGAACGGATCCTGCTGTAGATAAGGAATATTAAATCCATAGGTGATTTGTTCTTTCCAGTGGTAGTCCAGTAATTAAAGGATTTTTCAATTTGATACCACAATGCTAATGCCATTTCTGTCCGTGTTGCAGGGAAATGCTAACGAACAAAGAACAAGCACTTTGGTTTGCCCACCAGGGCAGGTCTGACCTGACGGGCTGATCAATATTTTTCAGTAGGGTTGTATGGGAGAACCTCTTCAGATACAATAAAGGTGCTAGCATTAGCTCTTGCCATGCTCTAGCTGCATTTGCACACCTACAGACGCATAAACACACACTCGTGCACAATCATATAGCCTTTCTTTTCTGTCTACCACTGTACACCTCTTTCTCTGTCTTTCTCTCTGTCCATCTGTTATGCTGAGTCGTGCGATCAGGAGAGGCTCTATACATCACCCCTCCACCTCCCTTGGGACAATGCAGTGGAGGACGGGAGAAAAGGAAGGGGCGGGGGGGGGGGGGGGGGGGTAGATAGATCGGCCTCTCTCTCTCTCTCTCTCACTTTCCTCACACACACACACACCACCAGCAGCAGCAGCAGCAGCTGTTAGCAATAACTGCAAATTGTTTTTCCTGTGCTTATTTGTGGTACACTACTGATTGGAAGGTCCTTTCTGTGTGTGTGTGTGTGTGCGTGTGTGTGTGTGTGTGTGTGTGTGTGTGTGTGTGTGTTTTTGTTTGTGTTTGTGCGTTTTTGTTTGTGTGTGTGCATACAAGGTATCAAATTGTGTGTGTGTGTGTGTGTGTGTGTGCGCGCCAGTTGAGTTAGAGTTTAAGCTGCATTAGGAAGAGTCTGAGACCAACACTTAGTTTAATGGAATTGCCATTTTCTCCTTTTTGAGAACAAATGTGTTATCTGACAACGGATCGACACACACCCATTGAGGGTCACAGACTGAGAGAGAGAAAAAGACAGTGATAAGGAGATAAGGAGAGCGAAAGGGAGAGACGAGCATAGCAGTAGGTGGGAACAGTGTGTGATTGATGGATGGAGATGTATCTCCAACACAAGCAGAGAGAAAGAGACAAACAGAGAGGAAAAAGAGGGAATGTAGAGAAAGACAAAGTAATTCACCGAAAGTGGGAGGGAGGGAGGAAGACGGAGGAAGAGATGAGTAGAATGCAATAATGTGATAAAGCAGCTGAGGAATGGAGGTTTTTCTACATCCTGACGCTTTTAGTCCCATTTCTACTTTTTACGGCAGATTTCATCATATTACCAAAGGCCATTTTGTCTCTATTGTGGATAATAGGCTTCTGCGGAATTATTGGAGATGCTGGCTTAGATAATGGTCATTCTCTTTTGCTCCGTCTCCATATCTCTCTCCCTCACTGCGTTAGAGAGGCAGAGTCGAGGCAGAGGAGGTAAAGGAGGAGGAGAGAGATTAATGGCATACAAAAATGGGCAGAGTTGGGGGCGATGGAGATAGCCGTAGGTGCAGTGCATAGAGAGGCAGCAGAATGTTTAAGACAAAGGGAAGTTCGGATAGGTTGTGCTCTGTAAATACCGTGTGTGCTCATACTGATTTGTGAATGTTTGCTTCTAATACAATAAGTGGATAAGAAAATTGGATTTCTGCATCATTATATCCCTCCTCCAGAGGGAATGAACCAGCCAGAACTCCATGGCGGCTGTGTTCCTGAAGGCTTACAGTATGTCTGAAAAACAACCACAGGTCTCTGGTTCAATGTCTGTTTCTTGTGTCGATCCTCTATGAAAATCTGTGACTTTGAATCGCAACGAGTCCAGTTCTCGGCCAACTGTTTTGTTGATTACTTAATAATTCAAGTCATTATTCAGGGTCCAAACCTTTGATATTTCTAGGCTCTTGAATTGAGAATGAGAGGGAAAAACTAAATGAGAATTTGCTGTTTTGATTAACCCTTTGTCTGACAAAACAAAGAGTCAAAACCTTAAAATATTAAGTATTAAATATTATTATAACTGATTATCAAAACAGTAGCAGATTATTTTTTTGTTTATCAACAAATGATTAATCCGCTGATCATTGCAGGGCTATTTTCAATGACTGTTTATCATTTCAGTAAATGTTCAAGCAAAAAATTGAAGGAAAACAAACCAGCAGTTTCAGCCTCTAAAATGAGATTGTTTGCCTTCTTTCTTAGTTTTTTCCTGAATATATTTGGATTTTGGAGAGCTCATGGGAATGGTGAATGGCAATTTGTTAAGGCCGTCTTCTCAATCAAAACAACAGCGCCAGATGTTTCAGCAAATGCTCCAAAATAAATCTCTCTTAACTTTCCCAGTAACCAGGACTTTTGTCCATCAGGATCACAGGATGAGGCAGTGTCGTGGTGGCGCAGAGCAATGAAGGTCAGCACAGGGGGAGGTCAGGGTAGACGGTTTGAACATCAAAACAGACTTAAACAAGGGCGACTGTTGTTTGCTTAGTTCTTGCTTCCTACCTACAGCGAGTCATGACTGTGTGTTGTTATTATTGTGACCAAGATGACGAAGGCACCCTACCCTTAACCTTCACGACTAACCTCAGCAGTGATATTTTTCTTAGCCTCAGAGAAAAACCTATTCTCAGCTAACCCTTACCCTCTGGAGTTGGCGTGATCAAAGTCATGTGATGTGCCTTGTGTGTTTTGGGGCCAGTTACGTTAGTATGCTGTGTCTGGTCATACAGGCAATGTTGTGAGGAAGAAAAAAAAAAAATACCAAACATTGGCATGGTAAAAGTGTGGTACAGAAAGGCAGAATCAAAAGTATTGAAAAACCACAAACATTAAACATAGCGTTGCCATAGAACATGTGAACTTCCAAACAGATGAGTGAGAAAATAATTAATCTATCAAATAGCTTCAGTGTTTGCATAGATGGGTGCATGTGAGTCAGCTTTTGTACAGTACGTGGCAGCAGATTCTCTACGGTAGCTCACTTGAATACTGAAGGATAGAGGAAAAGATGGGGGTAGTTAGAGGGGTGGAGAAATCAAGATGGAGGGAGGGCGAAGAGGATGGAATAGGAAGGGAGTGAGATGATGTGAAGACGAGAGGAGGGAAAGCAGAGAGTGCCTGAAGAAACACAGGAAGATGGAGAGACTGGGGAGACATGGCAGTGGGAAGGGGGAGCCTATTGCCCTGAGACTACGGCAGAGAGAGAAAAAAAGAGGGAGACAGCAAAAAGAGTGATAGCCCTACAGCAGCACCTAATGGCTTCTCTGGAGAGAAGGAGAGGGAGGGAGTGCAGAGGAGGAGAATGGCATAATGAAGGAGCTATGACAGAGGCAAAGATAGATTTAGAGAGGTAAGGAGGGAGAGACAAAGAGAGGTGGAGGTTGCACGGCCATTCTGTAAAGATGGTGTCAAAGACAGCGGGGGGAGAGAGAGTGAAAAACGGTAAATGGTGAAATGGGGAGGGAAGGGGGCAGAATGATAGCTGCTGAGGCAGGGATGGATCCAGACGTTAAATGAGCAACAGCGAGAATAAAGATGGATGAGCACAGTGGCAGAAAAACAAATGTGAAACAGGTAGAACAACAAATGAAAGCAAGGGGTGAAGAGGAGGAGAGCGAGCGGAGCTGCAGGGCGAAAGGAGGCAGGCGAGAAGAGGAGGGATCAGCCCTTGAGGTGAACAAAGAGGGAAGGAATGAGGGGGAAGATGGATGGAGTCTAAGGGTGAACAGAGAAGGAGGGAGGAAGGGATTTTAAAAAAAGATGGGGAGAGAAATAGAGATGAATGAACAGCAAAAAGAGATTGAATGAGGTGAGGAAGAGATGGAGTGATGTTTTGACTGAGCGCACAGTGAACAGAGAGCGAGTGGTGAGGAAGCTGAAGAAGCGGTTGTTTAGAGGTGGAGGATGAGTGGATGGAGAGAGAGGGATGTAAACAGAGAGGCAAGGATGGACGGATGTGCGGAACATATCTTTACCTCCGTTAACAGCCGTGTAATAGCACTGATCGCAGCTGTGAATAATTCAAAGCCTCTTGTTGGGAATTCTCCCTGGTAAGAACTCGAATGAGATCGTCTTGCACGCACATTCATGCGTGCGCGACAGGGCGCGCTCACCACAGTGTTTGATTTCTTCACTCCCTCTGTTTATCGCTACTTCTAGCTACAAGCTTTGTGTATTACCCTCAATACACACATCTGTGTGCACGTACACACAGGGCGCACAATAGAGAGAGTCGCAATGAAAAGAGGAAGAAGAGCGAACAGTCCACCCTCTGTGGCTCCAAGTTGTCACTCAGCATTCTCAGCCGCCATGATTGGATTATACAGAAACACATCAATCTCTCTCTCTCTCATACACTTTTCTCCTTTGTTTTGTTTTGTTATACACACATTTACAAACCACACTCTCTGCCACTGCCTCTGTCTGCACGTGTGTCTTTAAGGTCTCCATGGCTACCGTTTCCAGGGTGATTTACTGTAGCACCTGGTCCCTCCCAGGGTGGTACACTCGCCCGCTCACCACAATCACTCCCCGGCCACCAGTGATCTCATCCCTTTGCTCCGCTCATGCTCCCTCCTCCTCCTCCTCCTCCTCCTCCTGCTCCTGCGTGTTGTCATGGACATGATTTACTCCTGTCTTCTGTCCTCTCACTGCACGTCATATTCTGCTGTCTGTGGCCATTTATCGTGCTCACTAATGGTATTCACCAGAGGCAACCTCTAAGGAACTGAGAGTGAAGCGGCTCTTAATATGAGGCTTGGAACCTGCTGTACGAGATCCATCAAACATTAGTGTTCAAACAATCATTTCATTCATTGGTTGGTTGATGTATGATTAATGGACAACTGTTGTTGAAAAACTTTGACAACATTTATCAGAATAAATTCAACACTGGTTTTCGACAATTTGAAGATGTCGCCTTGTACTTTGAGAAGTGATGTTTTTGAGCATTTTTTGGTATTTTATGTATTAAACATTTAAGTATCAGAAATCCAAAGATATTTACAGGAAATGAAATAGATCAACAAAAGATTAGAGGGCGAAACTCGACAACGGTCGCACATGGCACACACCAGAATCTACGCCTCAGCCACTGATGGACTCCGACCAGCCCGACACAAAACATGGAGCTTGTACCTTAAAGAGCAGCTGCTTCTCTTTACATGGACTTGGCTTGGGTTATGAATAGTCAACCGGACGCAACCAGATGATAGTGAAGTGCCACCAGAACCAGATCCAGGCCCATGGTTCTGCTGTTTAGATTACCACACCACATCAGTGTTACCAGGCTACAGTAGTAGGCTCTGAGTCCCCCCTCTGATTGGCTGCCTGACCAGTCGTTGCTAGAGCTACAGAGAGAAGCACGAGAGGAGATGCTAAACTACACTGAGATGTTTTTTTGGAACTTAAGGAATGCATCCATAGGGGAACATGAATGTCTGAACCAAATTATGTGACAATTCATCCAGACATTTCATGTAAACCCCATGGTCTCGCAAGAGGTCAGAGGATCACTGAGGTCAGCAGGCCAAATCCTCAGCCTGTTACACAATTTCATGGCAGTCAACAGTTGTTGAGATTGGTCTGGACCAAAGCATCCAACCAACTGACCCGCACTTCTGTAAACCAAAATGAGCTCAGAGTCTGTATATTTCTGAGAGTATATGTCTTGAAGCCTGTTTTCCACATTCTGTCACTATGTCAGCTGTAGAATCTAAATCTCCAGATGGTGTTGTCGCCTGGGTGGAGCCATGGCAAGTCAGGATTGAGAAACTGACACGACTAAGTGCGTAGGCTGAGAAAGCAGTCAGTCGAGACAGTCTCGAGCTGTAACATCCTACTAATGCAACAGTGATTTATGGGACAAGCGGTGCAACTTAGGTTTGGCTTAAACGTTACACGTTAGTTTGTAGTATGACCATAAAAACCTCATCTCTATGAATGAAAGTAAACAGGAATGTGTCCATTTTTTTGTTGGATAAACTAATCTAAAGAATTCTGTCAGCATGATTGCACACAAGCATGACCTGAGATCCAAGGCTCTACGCTGACAATCCTGGGTAAACAGGGAAATCCCTTGGTTAAGCACAGTGCCTCCAAACAGAAGTAATGCTGCAGGGATTCATTTATTTAAATTGATCCACTCCTGCATGCCCACATGCATTTCACAGCAGCACTGCATGACATTGTGTTGCTTCAGTTCTGGTTAAGGATGATCCCAAGAAACCCTGTTAACCCAGTCTATTGTTTTTAATGCAGTGAGGGGAATTTTGCTCTGTGTGTGTGTGTGTGTGTGTGTGTGTGTGTGTGTGTGTGTGTGTGTGTGTGTGTGTGTGTGTGTGTGTGTGTGTGTGTGTGTGTGTGTGTGTGTGTGTGTGTGTGTGTGTGTGTGTGTGTGTGTGTGTGTGTGTGTGTGTGTGTGTGTGTGTGTGTGTGTGTGTGTGTGTGTGTGTGTGTACAAGATTCAGATATAGGCCAGTTAGGGTTTAGAGCAGAGAGATGTTAGAGATTAAACAGACCTCTGTGGGGAGCAAGACTTTTCTCCAGCAGTTTAAATATAACTCTCTTCAGGGAGAAACTGTGTGCGTTTGCGTCAGAGTGATGTCTTCTTTACCTTTGGTGCCGTGGGGATAGTTAAATACTGTGAGGTCTGGCTCCACCATCTGCACGGGGTTAGTATCCGTGTGTGTTTCTGTATGTGCATTTGTTGTTATCGATCAGTCAGCAGGTGCTGCATAATAATACTTTAACCATTTTCCCTAAAACACATCGAAATTGTTTAATTTTAAGAGCACGAATACTTTTTCACTTTACTTTACACTAACACTTACACTACTTAACATCGACCGTGTTCAGCTGTATGAAATTGACAATATGCTCTCACATGCAGCAGGTCGTCCTTTTTCCTTCTTATGGAGACTTATGTTGACTTATGTCTTATGTTGCTTATGATGACTCAGATTACTATAGAGTTGGGAAGGCGGGCTTTACATACGAACACTGCCGTCCCATGTCTGTCATACCACCAGTTGGAATCTTAGCTGATTGTCCAAGCTCTTGAAAAATCAGTATTCATTACTTTAAGACATGACATGGATGTCAGAGCACTATTTAACTCTGTGTTCTTACGTGTGTTCGGAATAAACATGAAGTTTTGGAGGTATCGTCTTGGATAGTGATTGACATTTGCTGTAGCTAGTAGCACTGACTGTGTGTCAAACCCCTGAACCGAAGTTGACAGTAACTAGTCTGTGATTTCAATCGATGAATAGTACAGAGTAGAAGGGAGTAGATCCCTACATGCCTGTTTTTAACTGGCTGAATTTCTAGTCACTAGGGAGAGAGTGGGAAATTGGAGAGCATTATTACCTGGCGCAGAATTTGTCAATGACCCATAGTGCAGGATGAGTCATCAAACGGTTGGAACCGTTTTGGTTTAGATGGAAAAATACATTTTGTTTTGTTTAGCTTCTTACTGATATTCATCATAAAACAAGAGATTAATGAGCAATTACACAGGGTTCCAACTGGGACTGCATAGTGTACTTTCTCTGGATTAAGGCTGGCACATTTTGAGAATGTAAACACACCACTGCAGCAACGTACCTTTTTTGTGATGCATCTGGTCATATTACGACCAATGTAGTTGGGTTTTCATACTATTTGCACATTTCTTCAATCGTCAGACATCACAGGGGTCTGAGCGCAAGGTCAAGCAGTGTGAAATCTTAGGACCATTCAGACATTGAGAAGCTCTGGCTGTGAAAGAGATCAAACCTGTAACCTTCAAGCTGTTGCCGCACTAACAATAAATGCAGCTTCAACACACTCAGCAACATAAACATTCAACTGCCTCTGTCTGAATACAGCATTCAAAGATAATGTGGGCAGATGATAATGCACTTCCTGTTCTCTTCCTCAGTTTGACTGCATCCGTTGTCTATGTGAGAGTCTAATAAAGCATCATGTCACCCCTCCATCCCTCTCTCTGCCTCTTCTCTTCCACCGTTGCAGCTCTCCTCCTCTTCACACGCCCTCCCTCCTCTCTCTTACACAAGTGGGTGACAGATGTGAGCCACCGTGGAGAGCACATAGACACCCAGGGCTTTGCTGCTCTCGTTGACTGTGTGTGTGTGTGTGTGTGTGTGTGTGTGTGTGTTATTTCATAGCCGCAATTTGTCTTTAATCTTGTGGTCGCCATTGGAGCAGGGGGTTTTATTGGAGAGTACATTGTCACAGTATATGACACACGCACACACACACACACACAAACACATATGTATATATACAATATATACCCTCTCTCTATCTCTCTCACTTACACACATACACACATTTCCGCTCACTTCTCGTATAATGTAATCACCTGGGCTCTCCATGCCTCCTAACCCAATAAAGCTGGAACACACACACGGATAGACACACACACACACACACACACACACACACACACTCTCAAAAACAAACACACACTTCCTCCGGAACACCCTGTGATACATTTGCCTCTTCTTTGATTTCATCCTCTGTTCCCTTTTCTCTGCCGTGTCTTTCCTGCAACAAAACGGACTTGGTGGCGGCCTACAACTGTTACAGTTTCAAGCTCAAAAGGAGTATGACCATTAGCCGCTAACCATTAGCCTCTGACACACTCCTGCCACTGTGGATGCTCCTTGTTACATCATTTCACTACAGTCATGAATTATGACGAATAAGAAAGAGAGCAAGGAAAATGGACTGATAGATAATGAAAGAAGTCGAAGACTTGTCAGATATGAGCGTGTTTGAATGTATACTGTACGTGTGACTTGTCGGGGTCTGCCTGGTGTTGCTGAGAGTGGCCAGGCACAACGGCCACAACCGCTCCACCAAGGGCCATCTGCTCCTCGCCGCCGCAACTTTTGCCAGGGTACCTGCTCTCCTCTCCTCTCCAGTCCCACCTTTTACTCCTCATCCCCCTGCTTCCTCTTTTTTTCTCCCAGAAGAAGACCTTTCTCCTCTTCTCTTTCTCAGTCGGCTCTAATGCCGTCCTTATTTCCTCACACATGCTCTGCTCTTTTCCCTTCTATTCAGTTAATTTGTTTTTTTCATCCTTAAGACGATACCTGCGTTCTACTAAATGAGCTTGATTGGCATGACATTCAATTCATTGTACATTAGCAACGCTTCAGCGAAAGACTAATAACACCGACATTATACTGATACTAAGGCGAATGCATTTGCTCTTTTTTCATCTTCACCCTCATGTGCATTTTTTTATACATATTTCAATACACACACACACACACACACACACACACACAACTTTACTGTCATTTCTCCAGCTACCACCTTCACCAAAATCTTTATATTCTCTGAGACTTTTCCTCTCCTATTTCCTGTGTAATATATCTTCCTTAGTTCCCTGGAAAATGTGTGGACATGACTCAGGACAAACACACACACACACACACAAATTATAAACTATAAACTACAAACTCACTCATCTACAGAGTGAGAGAGGGAGAACAAGTGAGAGAGTGAAGAAAGTAGTTTGATGATGGGGTGTTTAGAGGGAAAGGAAGAAAAGAGGTAGAGGGAGAGATCGTAGATCAGAACCGTCATGATTGAGCCATCTGCTGAGAGGAGACCAGTGAGACACACACACACACACACACACACACACACACACACACACACACACACACAGACACACACACACACACACACACACACACACACACACACACACACACACACACACACACACACACACACACACACGTGCTTAAAGATCACCACTGCCACCCGTTGGTCGAATCCTGACACTACGCCTCTCCTTCCCCTCTCCACTACACTCCTCCCTTGCGTCGTCTCACTGCTCTGCTGCCATCCAGCAGGAACATGCCAACCAGAGATGAGACACGTAGCTCTGAACATCGATCAGTCTCGTCTAGCTGTCTGGTGAGCCAGTCTTAAGCAGCCAATTCTGTTTGCTCCACGGGGTTTTCTGGTGTTCTAATATATGACCTTTATCTCCACCTAACTCCTTTCTAAGAAGAGCCGAGCCTCAATACGGATTAAGAGGCTTCAGCTCCTTTCAAAACATATTGAGTATAGTGGTGTTTTGCAGACTGTATCCAACGCTGCAATTCATAACTGTAATCCTGCTTTTGCTGTTTGATTCTCTCCCTGCAGTTAGAAATGTGTTATGTTGTCATGTGCGAGCTCTGTGTGGCCATGTGTGGTAGTATTTCTATATGTGCAAACACTGTACTGGCCTGAATCGTCCATTCTTCTCCTCTCATGCCTTCTCCCTCTCTTATTGCTTTAACAAATGTCCACTCTCGTTCAGCTGTCTAACCTTTAATACATTCTTAAACGCTCCTCTCCCATTGGCCGGAGCAGGCCATTTCATCCTATTAGAGATTAGAATAAGGCTGAGTAGAGAAGGAAGTGCTCTTTATATGCTAATGAGGAGATAATATATGCAGCGAGGACCCACCAAAGCCCTGTTGGTAGGACTCAGGGTGGCCATTCATGCTGAATCCTGAAGCAGTCCTGTCTTTTTCTTGCTCTACACTCTCATTCACAGACACCTGGACTGTGTCTTTGAGTGTTTATGCAACATAATGCTCGACTGCAGACTGTGTGAAGTTGTGACCTCTAGATACAATGCTGGGACTCTATTGTGTACTCTGTGCCTCATGTAATTATGTTACCTTCACTTGTAATACAGAGCTGTAACAATGACAGTGAAAAGGTTTGTGTCATTTGAACTGGCTTTGATCATTTGGCCCTTCTTTGTTTAGTTTTAACTACCTGTTAAAAATAGACTTTAAAGCGATAGTTGGACATTTTGGGAAATGCACTCGTTTGCTTTCTTGTCAAGAGTCAGATGACAGGATCAGTGCCACTCTGATACCTGTGATGAAGCTACCGCTTATAGCAGGTTAGCTTAGCTAAGCTTAACTTAGCAGAAACCCTGGAGACTGGCTCTTTCTGAGTATAAAAAAATCTTCAACACCAGTAGTGTTGGTGGGCTCACTACTTATCACTTTTTGTCTTGTTTATTCCATACTAAAACTGAAATGTAAAAACAACAATTTGCTTAAATAAAGTTTATTACATGTTAGTTAGTGAGCTTGAGGGGTGCTGGTAAACAGCTTTTGTTGCCTTTGAACACATCCAAGATGGCTGTCTCCAGTTCCCAGTATTTTTTTTAAAGATAAGTTAACTGGGTGCTGGCTGGGGCATTATATTTGACAGATTGATGCAGGACTGCCATCAGTCTTCTCATCTAACTCTATGCAAAAAGGCAAATCAGCCTGTTTCACAAAATGCCAAACTGTTCCCTTAACTTGACTGATTGATAGGCGATTAACCAAATTATTCCGCAACAGTCTATCTGACCGATTGTGCCCTCTTTCTGTCTGTGCAGGAGCAAGGTGTGGTGGGAATTTCACGACCACCAGGCGCCATCCCTCCTCCTCACCCTGGTGGGGGTGTGGCCCCAGGTGTAGGCCCCAACCAGGGGTCAGGACCACCTCCGGGCTACGTGGGCAATCAGCAGCAGGCAGCCATGATGAAACAGATGATGGCAATGGAGCAGGAGAAGAGAGTGCAGATGCACATGATGGAGCAGCAGAAACAGCAGCTCTTCAGAGAACAGAGACAACAGCAGCAGCAGCAACTACTGGCTGAGCAGGTAAGGCTCTTATAGGTTATTGCGCTTGGGTGGGGCTTAAGAAGCAGCAGGGCCTGTGTGATTCATCTGTCGCAGCATTCAATTATAATTTGTGCCAACATTGGTTGTTCATTCATACGTCCCTGTATATTTGAATGTGTCTGTGGCTCTAATAAGAGCAGCCCCGTCCTCTCGTCTTCTTTACTGTTGTCTGGGTGCATGTATAATTACCCTCTACCAGCCCCATCTTCACTACTTCCTTTTCATCTGGTGTGTGTGTGTGTGTGTGTGTGTCTGTGTGTCTGTGTGTGTGTGTGTGTGTGTGTGTGTGTGTGTGTGTCTGTGTGTGTGTGTGTGTGTGTGTGTGTATTTTCGTGTGTGTTTTCGTGTGTGTGTGTGTGTGTGTGTGTGTGTGTAGCTGCCTGCCTGCTGTGATAATGTGGTGTTTTCTTCTCATTTCTCTCTCTGTGAGGGAATCAAGTACTAAAGACTTCTGAACTCTGAAGTCACCACCCACTCTGTTGGTTTTAATTGGATCTGCAAAAACATACACAGACACATAAAATATAGGTGTCTGAAAGGAAAGGCATCCTGCTGGGGTTCAGTATATGTGGTTAACTGGATCAGCCGCTATTTAAACTAGCAACATCTTCTTCTGTCCAGACACGCACTATTTTCATGCTGCATGGATCCAAACTGCTTATTAATGATTAAAAAATAATTTTATTTACTTTTCTATACCTGCAACACAAAAGTGTCAACGCTACTTTTGGATTCATATTTGAACATTGATCACTAAGGGTACAATTTGTGTTGATAAACAACGTGCAAACACTCTACACCAGCAGTCCCCAACCTTTTTTGCGCCACGGACCAGTTTAATGTTAGACAATATTTTCACGGACCGGCCTTCGAGGTGTGGCGGATAAATACACAAAATAAAATGATACGACCGGCATAAAAACTGTGGTATTTTCTAAATATAATAATAAACGTGAATCCACTGTGTACTCTTATGCAACTTTATTAGCGGTGCCCTCGTAACATTGCGCCAACAACATAACATGAGTAACATCCTCTCTGCTCCCTAACACTCTCTGGTCGCTATGGTAACGTTTAAACATGCCTTCAAAATAAGACATAACACAAAAACAAATATAAAGTGCATGAAAAATACAACTCACCATATCGCTAAATGAGTGGGAGCCCTGAGCTTGTTTCTCTGCAACGAGACGGTCCCATCTAGGAGTAATGGGAGACAATGACACCGAAGTGTGTTGCTTATGTCCAGTCTACTCCATAATTTTGTTTTGGTTGCTGTCCCTGCAGAAAATCCCGCTCCACACAAATAGGATGTCGTAAAGGGCAACAGGGTTTTCAGTGTTGTTGTGGCGATCTCAGGGTATTCTGCTGTGACTTTAATCCAGAACACCGGCAGAGTTGTTGTTTCAAACATACTTTTACGGATGTAACAGAGGGAATCCGGTCATTTTTCAAAATAAAACATCGTTCATCGTTTAATAAATAAAACGGAAATAATGTAAGTTATTTATTCTTTCTCTGCGGACCGGTACCAAATGACCCACAGACCAGTACCGGGTTGGGGACCGCTGCTCTACACCGATGTTAACCCACCAACACACACCTGTCTCACCTCAGCTGTACAAAAACTTCTGTCTCACTTCAGCTATACCAAAACATCTGTCTCACTTCACAAGTTCTGCTTTACCAAAACATCTGTCTCACTTCTGCTACACCAAAACACCTGTCTCATTTCTGCGACAGTATACCAAACATCTGTCTCACTTCAGAAGTTCTGCTATACCAAACATCTGTCTTTCTTCAGAAGTTCTGTTATACCAAAACATCTGTCTCACTTCTTCTATACCAAAAATACCTGTCTCATTTCTGCTAAAGTATACAAAAACATCTGTCTCCCTTCAGAAGTACTGCTATACCGAAACATCTGTCTCACTTCTGCAACACCAAAACATCTGTCTCATTTTAGAAGTTCCGCTATACCAAAATATCTTTCACACTTCTGCTATACCAAAATACCTGTCTCATTTCTGCTACAGTATATCAAAACACCTGTCTCACTGCAGAAGTTCTGCTATACCAAAACATCTGTCTCACTTCTGCTACACCAAAACACCTGTCTAATTTCTGCGACAGTATACCTAACATCTGTCTCACTTCAGAAGTTCTGCTATACCTAAAATCTGTCTTTCTTCAGAAGTTCTGCTATACCAAAACATCTTTCTCACTTCTGCTATACCAAAACATCTGTCTCACTTCAGAAGTTCTGCTATACCAAAACATCTTTCTCACTTCTGCTATACCAAAACATCTGTCTCACTTCAGAAGTTCTGCTATACCAAAACATCTGTCTCACTTCTGCTATACCAAAATACCTGTCACATTTCTGCTACAGTATACAAAACATCTGTCTCACCTCAGAAGTTCTTCTATACCAAAACATCTGTCTCACTTCTGCTTTACAAAAATACCTGTCTCATTTCTGCTATAGTATATCAAAACACCTGTCTCACTTCAGAAGTTCTGCTATACCAAAACACCTGTCTCACTTCTTGTGAGGTGGAATTTTTTGATATTTTGGTTTTCTTAGAAATTGTATTTGTTCCATTTATTTTTTAAATAGTTTTTCAATTCATTTCAATGGCAACGACTTTTGCTTTGTCAAATTGAGAGTAGGCTCTCAACTCAGAACTTTTCTCCAATAAGCAACAGAAAGCCACCACACAGCACTCTGTTTACAGGGTTAAGGGATTAACTTGTTGTCACTGGCTCTGAATTACAGGATCACTCAATACTCAACACCTGTACACTGAGTAAACACTAAACACTAACAGGAGTCATTGACATTGCTGCATATGCAATTTGATAGCACCACTGATCTGCTCTTTGAAGTTTTGTGAGTGCCAGTATGATATGTTATCTCCTGATGACTTCTGTTACACCAAAACATCTGCCTCACCTCAGTCGTGTCCAACATCTGTTGCAACTCTAATGTAGCAAACATCTGTCTCACCTTTACTTTACCACAGTCTGCTACAGTGTGCACATTTGATACTTTTTATTACGATCTCGTGACGGAAATCTTCCATATATCATTAAGTTCTTGCATTGGAGGCTTCTTTTCCCCAGTCTACATATGATTACACTCTTTGAATGAAATCAGCTTTATTGAACTGGTCTTACAGTTAAGTGTGATCCTGTTCTTTTGTGGCTCCTTTGGTGATACCGATTCCTGAATGCATAAAATACTGTACATATGAGGGAGTTACAATCTCCACTCTTAACATCTTGCATTTGTCTTTGTGTGTAGCTCCAACAGCAGCAGCAGCACCTCCCCAGACAGATGGGACAGGGCCAGAGGAATCCATACCCCCAAGTCAATCAATACCAAGGTGAGAAACACAAACACACGCATTCATTCCATCTGTGCAAACAATACGCACAATGTATGTAAAAACAAATGAATGGCAGCACCTCAATAGATTTTCTAATGAAGGAGCCAAGACCTGACCTAAATTCTTCAGCATTTTATTGACAGCCACATTAGGAAAATGGATTTTTGGGAAAACAGTTTGCATTTCTTTGCAGAGCATCCAGATGGTTATAACAAAAAAAGCTTACAATCACATATGCGTACTCGATCTGCAATAAGTATGGTATAGATGGTAGAGTGCTAAGACTTACACACAGATTTTCAGTTCACTCTCTGCCATTTTCACAGACAGATACTGAGACACAGAAAAATGTATGCAAACAGCAGTGCTGGCTGATCGTCACCCTGAAACCAAACCGCGTCCTCTCTGTCTGTCTCTGTCAAGATGCATCAGTTAGCACTCAGATGCTCCTCAGCCCCTGTCTCTCTCTCTCTCTCTCTCTCTCTCTCTCTCTCTCTCTCTCTCTCTCTCTCTCTCTCTGCAAAAAAATATAGAATATTCCTGCTCTGCCTGTTACCACGGCAACTTGTCTGTCCTGGATCCCCCAGTGTTCCGGTGAAGTCAGAGAGATGGATGAGAAGAGGGAAGTGGGGGGGGCGGCTAGTCTGGTCGGTAGAAAGAGAGGTTGGGAAGAAATTAGGAGAGGGAGAGAGAGAGAGAGAGAGACGAGTGGGTGAGAGTATGATGGAGAGATGAAGAGAATGCAGAGGGGGGGGGAGGAAAGTCAAGTTGAAAGCCTTTTATAGCCATCAGAGAGACTGTCTGGAAGTCTGCGAGATAATGTGGAGAGGATGAGGGGGCTCCAGCATGAAATTCTGGCCTAGATATATACCTAGTTTAGCTATCCTCCAGTCTGTCAGTGCAATGATTGTGGTAGTGTCACCTGCCATCAGAACATATTCACATTCATCATTTATTCATATTCATAATGAAGTGATACACTGAATGCCTGCGGCTATTTTAGGTTGTCATATTACCTCCAACTTCTCACTGCCTACTTGCGTACAAGTCTGGAGTGTGTGATCCTCTTTGTTCTCACTGTCACTGTTCCAGTCCGAGCTGTGAGGTGAGGGATTAGTGGACTGATGTCAGAAGTGGGTTTATTAGAGGACTTAGAGCCATTTCCACACTAGCAGTCCTCCTCAGCTCGGCTGAAACCGAGCCTCTAATAGGAGAAAGCGGGCAAGTGAATTGTCGGTACTTAAGTGTGTTTAGTTTTATTTTACCGTGGTAGGATTTTAACTAAATTTGGAGAGAAGCATTTGTTTCCTGAGTAAACAGGTTGTCTCATAACATAAATCTTTGCTTCAGCACTGACTTATTAGATTGGTCTCATGTGCCAATTTGTGATTTAAGTGGCTATAGTATACAGGCACCACAGCTCCTTTACAATACTCTCCTGTTCGTCGGTGATGTCTGTCCCCATGTGTCTCTGTAATTCTTTCCCAACTCCATAGTCTCTCTTCTCTCATTTTAATTCCTCTCATTATCTTTTCCTAGGTCCTCCTCAAGATCTGGCATCAAGGAGCCAGGCTCTCCAGAACATTCGGGCTGCCCGGCTCCTACAACAGCAACAGCAGAGCCAGCAGCAGATGGTCCAGATGAGTTCTGTTCAGAGCCAAGGGGGCTCTGTAGGACCTCAAACTGACATGGGTCTACCCTATGGCAACCAGGGGTCTAACCAGGGTTCTCTGTACGGGCTCAACCCCTCCATGAGCCAAATGATCCATCAGCAGCAGCACCAGAGCCAAAGCGTCCAAGGCTCCATGGGTCTTCCACCGCAGCACAACCCTGCCGGAGGGCCGCAACGGCAGGCAGGTGCGGGTCCTGGGGTCGGTGGTATGCCTGGAGGCCCCGGAGGTGGTGGAGCTGGAGGTTACGGGGGACAAGGGATGCTAATGAACTCCATGACCCAGCAACCCCTCAAAGGCCCTCCCATTGCCAAAGCTCAGGCACAGAGACTGCAAAGTATGCTGGGAGCAGGAGGAGGTGGAGGGGGAATGGGGGCAGGAGGCTGGCCACCGCAGCAAGGACAGAGTCTGCAGGCCATGGGGGGAGGAGTCGGAAGGACTACAGGAGGCGGGGGAGGAGATATGGTGGGGTTCAGCTCAGCCCAGGTTTATGGGATGCAGCCAGGTCAACCTCCTCGAATGGCAAAGCAACACTTTCAGGGCCCGGGACAGGGGATGAGCCAGGGGATGGACCCCAGGGTGGGCAACCCAGCTGCGGGTATGGGTGGCCCAATGATGGCCCCCCACATGGGCGGTCAGCCCAGGACCAACCAGCCCCGGCCCATGGTCATGAACCAGGGAATGAGCCAGGGGGTGATGAGCCAGGGGATGACTGTGATGGCGGGATTCGGGCCGGGTCCTGGGGGACCAGGAATGGGGACAGGGGGAGGAGGAGGAGGACCCTATGGACCTGGAGGAGTTGGGGTTGGGAGTCAGCCGCAGGGCTACCAGAGGACAGCCAATCAGGACATGGCATCCTATGGATATGGGGGCGGGCCCTCAAGTGGCGGAGCCTTCGGATTGGGCGATGGCTCCGGGGCGGAGCTGGACTCAAGCGATGGGTGGATGGAGGAGTTTTTCCCGAGCCAATAGCCAACAGGGAATGTGGAGAAGAGTTTTTACTGGATGAACTAAACATTAAAAAAGGACAAATGTTAAAACCTGAGAAAGTAAAACAGAAAGGATGACGTGAGATGGACTGGCATGTTTTTGTTTTCTAAAACATGTGCAAGGTTATAAATGAGATATTGTGTTATGTTTTATGTGTGTGTGTTTGTGTGTCTGTGTGTGTGTCTGTGTGTGTGTGTGTGTGTGTGTGTGTGAGTGTGAGTGAGAGTGGGTGAGTGAGTGATGGAGTGATGGAGAAAGCGATCATTATGTTCCGTGCATATTAACGACGAACCAATATAGAGATTAAGAGGTGTGTTTCATTCGTTTTCCCTTTTTTCTCCACGGAATGAATTTTTCTCATGTTCCAGTGTTTGAAAGCGAGCCCCGTTTACACAGCAGCGCTTTGAGCCTGAGCTTCAGCAGGGGCCGATTGAACACCATAGAATGATGGAGGGGAAGGAAGACTTGTTCTCAAGACAGCAATTTATTTGTGTTTGTGTGTTTGTGCCACCCAGCTCAGTGCTGCTCAGATCTTTCAACTATGTAAGGAGCTGAAGGGAGTAGAAAGCACTCTCAATGCTCCCATTTCCTCTCTTAGATTTGTGCCCTCCATACACATACACACAGATACACACACACACACACACACACACACACAGACGCACACATACGGAGAGACACACTTGCATAACACACACACACACTCTCTCACTTGATCTATCTCTCTGTCTCTCTCATCCTCCTTCCCTCTCTCTTCCTGTCTTTCCCACCCTCTCTCCAGAGACTCGTTGCTCACTCTCAACACTCCTTTCTCTGTTTAAATTGTGAACATCACAACAGAACAAATGATGTTCCTCTATTGTTCCAGACGAGCACACTCTGCCCTCTAGTGCTTTTGCTAGGCAACCGACCTGGGTGGCGTTTTTTTTTGTTGTTTTTTTGGGGGGGGGGGGGGGGGGGGGTCATTTCCTGTGTGTGGCTGTGGATGACTGCTATGACACAAAGAGGAAGACAAAGAGAATAGGCAGCTAAGGCAAGCATTGGTCTCAAAAGCTTACACACAAACACACACGCTCGCACACAAATCAACCACCACAGATCAACAGACATCAGTCTGGGAGGATGAGCAGATGTGTGAGAGGCAGCTAATGGAGCTAATATTACATTACCTGTGTGACACAAACAACAACACATGCATCAGGCTGACATGAAGCAGAATGATTCGCTGGGCACTGAATGTATTCAAGCACCACAAGTGACTTCTTCATTTTTTAAGGAAAAAAAACACTCATTGAAAGCTCACCCACATTGTTTTCTTTGTTGCTGTATTTTATCTTTAACAATGATGCTGGTTGTGTCTTTGTCGATTAAAAAGACCAACGACAAAAAAAAGGTTGAAATTAGCCCTCTTTTAGTTTGTGTTGTCTTTTTGCTATCTGTTTGTCCTCCCGTCACGCCACAGCCTTCTCTTCCAATTGTGACGCAGCTGGGCGTCAGTCACCGTAGCCCTGCTTTACATCGTGGCTTCTCTTGTACCGCAGCTCTGAAATGCCCTCGCATCAGACTAAAACGTAACTGTGCTATACTGTAACACTACTGTGAAGAAATACAAGTTATCCCCTTCCAGCGCTTTACTCGGAAAATGAACCACTGCTAAGCCGCGTTTTAGAGGAAGTGGAAACACTTAAGAAAGCTGATTGGTGGTGACAGTTAGGGCCAGTTAGCATTCAAACAACCTGTGCTTCCACTGAAGTCAGTGTCTCCCCTTCAGAGTCAACTGTAGGCTTTACACTGTCCACTCCCTCGCCCTCGTGGTTGAGTAATAACTATCTGTCAAATAGGTTTTAATACAGTAGCTGTTGTTAAGATAACACCTTACTTCTCTAACTGTTTTATCATCCTGGTTAAAAGATGAATGAAAGTGAGTCTGTATGTGCATTACTTTGTATTTAGCTCATCAGAGTGAAAGTTTGGAGGACGACGCTGTAATCAACAAACCAAAAAGCCTTCTTCTCTGTAAACTAACTCCTTACCATCAACGCATTTGTTCTCATGGTTTGTTGTATAAATCAACCCTTTAAATACAAATTTTAACCACCGACCCCATTGTCCGGTAAGTGTTGCTGCGTTCGGTAGCACCGGCGAATGAGGTTCTGTACTTGTTTTCTTTTTGTCATGCTCTGGGAGTAGAAGTGCTCCGTCTTACTGTGTGAAGTTGAGGGTCAAGGGCAGACAGATGTAGAGGTCGTAGCGATCCCCGATTCTATCAGGGGAGAATGGTAAAATAAATGAAACCCTGTGTCGGTGTCTGGATAGTTTACGCCTTCCTTGTGGTCTTCAGTGGCCCCACTGCTTATGCTTAGTGTGAAACATAGTGAAATAAAGGCAGTGTGTAGGAAAACACCCGAGCTTAACCACTCCAACCAAGAGGCAAGACGACAAAAACTTGTTGGTCAAAAGTTAAGGTCACAGCCGCTGCGACCCTTTTGTTTTGCTTCAGAGTGAGGATCTATGATATGGTTTGAATTCCCTTCAGGAAGAGAGGAGGCCTCCTCAAAATATCATTATGTACCGGGACCAAGTCTGTAGACAACATTTTAACAGAAGTTGTTGTTGTGGATGTTCTTTGTTTTATTTTATTTTATTTTTTTTACTGGTGCTGACATATATGTGATTATGAGAAAAACTATATAAAAGATAATGGCTATTTGTAAATATGTTTTTACAGGTTTAAATACATCAGATAATACAGTCTCTACTCTGTAAAGAATTTACTGTTTGTTGGAAAAATAGAGAAGTATTTTTATTTTGAAGGTTTTTTTGTTTGTTTTCACCTTTAACCCATCTGAGCTATGCCATTGCACTTCAGACAATGTCTTACTACTAATTTGTATTGTAAACCTCCTCCTCTTTTTTGGAATTTTTTTCATTTTGTTTTTTTCTAGTTTCAGATTTGACTCTGTTCTTGAGCAGTGCTTATTTCTTTTTATCCTGTACAGAATTCTGAAATGTTAACAAAAGAGAGTTACAAAAGACCTTTTTGTTTTGTTTGTTTTTCAAAAAGATACAATAAAGAGAGAATGTTCTCGCGGATCATATTAAATGAAAGTTGCTGTCAATTGGGTCCATTTATTCTTACAGTGTGGTCTGTACAGTATCAAAACTGTGGAGGCTCAAAAACTGACAAGATGTAGTCCAAAAATACAACTGACTATATCAAAGTAGAAAGTATTGAAATTGAAAAATGAAAATATTAATGAATAAATTCACTGAGTAAAAATTGTATGCTAACAATGTTAGCTAACTAATCCCACTTAGTTCTTAGATTAGTTTAACATTAAATCACATAAAAACCTTAAACCACACACATTTACAAATGTTCCAATACTTATTTCCACTATGTCCTTGATGAAGAGACATGCAC